>NC_080728.1:21772500-21777500 GCF_019097595.1 Hemibagrus wyckioides
TTTCCTGGTATTATTTTAAATGTTTGTGAGAGATTAAGGCTCGTGTTTATAATGGAATCTCAGCGAGTGAGCAGCGGAGTCATGTGACTAACACGCGTTCCCCAGGAAAGGGGCGGAGTTATACAGACACAAGTGGTAAAAACATAATGTTTGCCATGTAATCCTTTTATAAATCATGAATCTGATGTCTGCTGTAGAAAACATGGCATACTTCATTTAATTCAATTCCAAAGAAGCTACCTGATGTTAGCTACATACATGTCTGAGCTACACACGTTTCTGGTGTTAGAAAAAAGGAAACTCTGGGAGGTTAAACCGCAGATATTATAAATGTAGCTCTGTTTCTAGAAGAAAGCAGTTCCTCAGGCCGTAAATTCAGAAGACAGACATCCTCACACTGAAGGAGGAGCTGAAGCTCACGCCAAGGCTCACGCTGAAGGAAGCTGAATCTCTGACTCCTAATCAGATGAAACTTAGAATCAGAGGAAACCCTGTGCTCCTGCCTGGGGGAGAGACCGGACTCTTACCTTGAAGGTGAACTGCTCGTTGAAGGTGGGGTTGAGAGTCTTCCTGTGCACTTTGGTCTCAAACTTCTTCTTCTTATCAGGCAGCAGGTAGACCTTCACATAGGGGTCAGAAGTCCCGCCCATGTCCATGGCAGGTAGCTCGGCCGCCTGGATGATCCCCACGATCAGCTGAGCAACAGAGAGCACACGTTACATCACACGTTACACACACACACACACATACACACACACACACACACATCACAGCTGATAAGTTACTTTTAGAGTTCATACATTGTAAAGATTTGTGGTTTGGGATGAATCTTTTAACAATGAACATCGACCAAAAGCAGTTTATAAATATTTATAAATATCATAAATATTATTCTACTAATCACTAATGAGAGAGTCAGAGGTGATGGAGGTGAGGAAAACTCCCTGAGAAGACATGAGGAAGAAACATGGAGAAGAACCAGACTGAAACCTTGTCCTCATCTAGGTTACACCAGATTAAAAATCATTATAAACACAGAGAGTGGGATTATGAATCATTATAATGTTACTGTAATGTTACTGTAATGTTACTGTAATGTTATTGTAATGTTACTGTAATGTTACTGTAATGTTACTGTAAAGTTATTGTAATGTTACTGTAATGTTACTGTAATGTTACTGTAATGTTACTGTAATGTTATTGTAATGTTACTGTAATGTTACTGTAATGTTATTATAATGTTACTGTAATGTTATTGTAATGTTATTATAATGTTACTGTAATGTTACTGTAATGTTATTGTAATGTTACTGTAATGATATTGTAATGTTACTGTAATGATATTGTAATGTTATTGTAATGTTACTGTAATGTTACTGTAATGTTATTATAATGTTACTGTAATGTTATTGTAATGTTATTGTAATGTAAATATAATGTTACTGTAATGTTATTGTAATGTTATTATAATGTTACTGTAATGTTATTATAATGTTACTGTAATGTTACTGTAATGTTATTGTAATGTTACTGTAATGATACTGTAATGTTATTGTAATGTTACTGTAATGTTATTATAATGTTATTATAATGTTACTGTAATGTAACTTTAATGTTATTGTAATATTACTGTAATGTTACTGTAATGTTATTGTAATATTACTGTAATGTTATTATAATGTTACTGTAATGTTATTGTAATGTTACTGTAATGTTATTATAATGTTATTATAATGTTACTGTAATGTTACTTTAATATTATTGTAATGTTATTATAATGTTACTGTAATGTTATTATAATGTTACTGTAATGTTATTGTAATGTTATTATAATGTTACTGTAATGTTATTGTAATGTTATTATAATGTTACTGTAATGTTATTGTAATGTTACTGTAATGTTACTGTAATGTTATTATAATGTTACTGTAATGTTATTATAATGTTACTGTAATGTTATTGTAAAGTTATTATAATGTTACTGTAATGTTATTGTAATGTTACTGTAATGTTATTGTAATGTTACTCTAATGTTATTGTAATGTTATTATAATGTTACTGTAATGTTACTGTAATGTTATTATAATGTTACTGTAATGTTATTGTAATGTTACTGTAATGTTATTGTAATGTTATTATAATGTTACTGTAATGTTATTGTAATGTTATTATAATGTTACTGTAATGTTACTGTAATGTTATTGTAATGTTACTGTAATGATACTGTAATGTTATTGTAATGTTATTGTAATGTTACTGTAATGTTATTATAATGTTATTATAATGTTACTGTAATGTTACTGTAATGTTATTATAATGTTACTGTAATGTTATTGTAATGTTACTGTAATGTTATTGTAATGTTATTATAATGTTACTGTAATGTTATTGTAATGTTACTGTAATGTTATTGTAATGTTATTATAATGTTACTGTAATGTTATTGTAATGTTACTGTAATGTTACTGTAATGTTATTATAATGTTACTGTAATGTTATTGTAATGTTATTGTAATGTAAATATAATGTTACTGTAATGTTATTGTAATGTTATTATAATGTTACTGTAATGTTATTATAATGTTACTGTAATGTTACTGTAATGTTATTGTAATGTTACTGTAATGATACTGTAATGTTATTGTAATGTTACTGTAATGTTATTATAATGTTATTATAATGTTACTGTAATGTAACTTTAATGTTATTGTAATGTTACTGTAATGATACTGTAATGTTATTGTAATGTTACTGTAATGTTATTATAATGTTACTGTAATGTAACTTTAATGTTATTGTAATGTTACTGTAATGTTACTTTAATGTTATTGTAATGTTACTGTAATGTTATTGTAATGTTATTATAATGTTACTGTAATGTTATTGTAATGTTACTGTAATGTTATTGTAATGTTATTATAATGTTACTGTAATGTTATTGTAATGTTACTGTAATGTTATTGTAATGTTATTATAATGTTACTGTAATGTTATTGTAATGTTATTGTAATGTAAATATAATGTTATTGTAATGTTACTGTAATGTTATTATAATGTTACTGTAATGTTATTATAATGTTACTGTAATGTTACTGTAATGTTATTGTAATGTTACTGTAATGATACTGTAATGTTATTGTAATGTTACTGTAATGTTATTATAATGTTATTATAATGTTACTGTAATGTAACTTTAATGTTATTGTAATATTACTGTAATGTTATTATAATGTTACTGTAATGTTATTGTAATGTTACTGTAATGTTATTATAATGTTATTATAATGTTACTGTAATGTTACTTTAATATTATTGTAATGTTATTATAATGTTACTGTAATGTTATTATAATGTTACTGTAATGTTATTGTAATGTTATTATAATGTTACTGTAATGTTATTGTAATGTTATTATAATGTTACTGTAATGTTATTGTAATGTTACTGTAATGTTATTGTAATGTTACTGTAATGTTACTGTAATGTTACTGTAATGTTACTGTAATGTTATTGTAATGTTACTGTAATGTTATTGTAATGTTACTGTAATGTTATTATAATGTTATTATAATGTTACTGTAATGTTACTTTAATGTTATTATAATGTTACTGTAATGTTACTGTAATGTTATTGTAATGTTAGTGTAATGTTATTATAATGTTATTATAATGTTACTGTAATGTTACTGTAATGTTATTGTAATGTTACTGTAATGTTACTGCAATGTTACTGTAATGTTACTTTAATGTTATTGTAATGTTACTGTAATGTTATTGTAATGTTATTATAATGTTACTCTAATGTTACTGTAATGTTATTGTAATGTTACTGTAATGTTACTGTAATGTTATTGTAATGTTACTGTAATGTTATTGTAATGTTACTGTAATGTTATTGTAATGTTACTGTAACGTTATTGTAATGTTACTGTAATGTTATTGTAATGTTATTATAATGTTACTCTAATGTTACTGTAATGTTACTGTAATGTTATTGTAATGTTACTGTAATGTTATTGTAATGTTATTATAATGTTACTGTAATGTTATTATAATGTTACTGTAATGTTATTGTAATGTTACTGTAATGTTATTATAATGTTACTGTAATGTTATTGTAATGTTACTGTAATGTTATTGTAATGTTACTGTAACGTTATTGTAATGTTATTATAATGTTACTCTAATGTTACTGTAATGTTACTGTAATGTTATTGTAATGTTACTGTAATGTTATTATAATGTTACTGTAATGTTATTGTAATGTTACTGTAATGTTATTGTAATGTTACTGTAATGTTATTGTAATGTTATTATAATGTTACTCTAATGTTACTGTAATGTTATTGTAATGTTACTGTAATGTTACTGTAATGTTATTGTAATGTTACTGTAATGTTATTATAATGTTACTGTAATGTTATTATAATGTTACTGTAATGTTACTGTAATGTTACTTTAATGTTACTGTAATGTTACTGTAACGTTATTGTAATGTTATTGTAATGTTACTGTAATGTTATTGTAACGTTATTGTAATGTTATTGTAATGTTACTGTAATGTTATTGTAACGTTATTGTAATGTTATTGTAATGTTACTGTAATGTTATTGTAATGTTATTGTAATGTTACTGTAATGTTATTGTAACGTTATTGTAATGTTATTGTAATGTTACTGTAATGTTATTGTAATGTTATTAAAATGTTACTGTAATGTTATTGTAATGTTATTGTAATGTTATTATAATGTTATTATAATGTTACTGTAATGTTATTATAATGTTATATTTACAGGTGATGATGTTTCACACTCTGTAGTAAGATTATAATTTCTGCAGGTTCCTGTAGGTGAATGGATTGAGACAGAGGGGTGGATTTGTCCCTCAAGCCTCCAGTGTGTTTTAAGACGTCCGAATCTCAGAGGTCAGGACCGTCAGCTGGCTGTGGCTCTCACCAGGACTGGCGCTAGGCTAGCATGTTGGAGTTGCTAAGTCGCTAA
>NC_080728.1:21785000-21800000 GCF_019097595.1 Hemibagrus wyckioides
CTACACTCATCTACACTCATCTATACTCATCTATACTCATCTATACTCAGATATACTCATCTATACTCATCTATACTCATCTATACTCATCTATACTCAGATATACTCATCTATACTCATCTATACTCATCTATACTCAGATATACTCATCTATACTCATCTATACTCATCTATACTCACATATACTCATCTATACTCATCTATACTCATCTATACTCACATATACTCATCTATACTCACATATACTCACATATACTCATCTATACTCACATATACTCATCTACACTCATCTACACTCATCTACACTCATCTATACTCACATATACTCATCTACACTCATCTACACTCATCTACACTCATCTATACTCACATATACTCATCTATACTCATCTACACTCATCTATACTCATCTACACTCATCTATACTCATCTATACTCACATAAACTCACCTATACTCATCATACTAAATCTATAATCCTCTATACTCATCTATATTCATCCTGATACTAAACCTATATTCACCCATGCTCACTCCTCATATTAAATGTATACTTGATTATACTCACCTATACTCTCTCCCATACCAAATCTATACTCATGGTCATATTAAAGAAAGTACATCTATACTCATTTATACTTATCTATACTCATCCTCATGCTAAATCTACTGTATATTCACCCATAGTCATCCTCATATTAAATCTATACTTATGTATACTCACCCTCGTACTACATCTATACTCATCTATACTCACCTATACTCAACCTTTACTAAATCTACACTCACCTTTACTCATCTGTATATTTATATTTATACTTATATTTATATTTATATTTATATTTATATTTATATTTATATTTATGGCATTTATACAGAGCGATGTACAAAAGTTCTTTGAAGTCTCTATCATGGGATAGTACGGGTCACTATCCATACCATCCAGAATATCACTAGTTTAAACTCTACTTGTATGAAATAGAGCAGGAGTAGTAGAGCACACATGCACAAGTACCTGAATGAACTGACTGAAGACTTATTCTGTTATATTATTAGGCTATATTATTATTATTATTATTATTATTATTATTATTATATGAAATATGCAGCACAGTTGGTGAAATAAAGCTGTGAGTGTTTGAACTGGAATCATCTCTCCATGGTGGACACACGACTTCACACCCAGACTGAAAGAGAAGTGAGAGTTTTAAAGGTTAAATTGTTTGTGTGATGGCTGAGAGTAGATCATCTCGTCCTGTCAGGTTTGTTTATGAAGGTTCACCGCTGCACATTTACCCCTCATTTAACTGCCGTCAGCGAGGAGGACATTCATCAGCTGGAGAGAAAAACCACAGACTAATATCACCTTCACTCTATTAAAGTATGAGGAGGAACTTTCAGTCCTTCATCGACTCGGATTCCGAGTCCCAGAGCAAGAAGAGCGATGATATTCCTTAAGTTATCTTCAGACAGAAGAGTAGAGACTTTACATACGCTCAGATAATCAGACTGTCTTACTGGGTATTTCCTAATGGTTTTCATTCTAGCTTTCCAGATAAAGGACACATTTGCACACTCGTAGCAGTAAAGTTAGCTAGATCTGAAAACTCACACCATAAAATTTACGGAGAATTTACTGAATCAGTCTCTCTTGACTCTCGACTCTTCCACAAGGTGATTTTTATTTAGATTATTTCTCTCTGTGGTTTAATGAATCAGAAAATCCTGCAGACGTGAATAAAAGCCTAAAAGCCTTTACATTTTTAATACATTTAAATGTATCTTATTTATTGAGAACTAGGTTTCATCCCAAACCACACGGAATAAACAGCAGAAAATAGAAGGATTCAGGCTTCCAGTTTTCAGACATTCATGTAGGGACGAGAGCTCAGACTGGGACCAGTTGGAATCTGATTACTGGTATTGTGTTCAGTCCATCAGGAATTAGGTAGAAATGAACACTAGATCATCAGACTCTGTGATATTTGGAACAGTTGAACACAGCTCTCACAGAGAGTTACACTCTCTGTGTCTCACTGTGTCTCACTGTGTCTCACTGCTACGAGTTTAAAAGAGGAATCCTGTGTTCTGAAAACATCCAATTGTTCGGTAAATAAATTAATATCTCTCCATAAAGACACACAGAGTCATTAGATTGATTAAGATTTAGAGATAAATGAACTCATACCCTGTCTAATGTACAGACTGATATTATGATGTCATTAGATCATTAATTATGCTGTTTCATTTTGTTGGACGTTAAACTGAAAATTAAAACTTACACATTTATAGAAATTGATTAAGCAAGACTTATTTTTTTTTCTTTCATTATGGCTTCATAATTCCATGTTCTAATCAGATTAATCTGTATCTTTTAACTCACGAGTTGAACTCATAAAAAAACAGCAACTTTTTAAGAACTTTGTCTAACTTAAGAACTTAAGTCTTGTTTGAGAACTTCAAAGAATTCTGGGATGCTTTGGTGAAGCTAAGATTAAGTTTAATCATCCAGGAAGTGAAAACAACCAATCAGATGGCAGCAGTGGAGATTTACTCTGACTGTTAGACACTTCGTAGACCTACGTGATCTATAGATCTTTTATTGGTGAGATGATTGGATGGCAGCTGAGCTCCGAAGTCCCTTCATGACGAGATGAGAACAGAAACACTGATAACATCACCGACACACAGGACATGCCCCGGATTCTTACCGTGTTCTCTGTGAAATTATAATCCAGTGAGTATTGCAATTTGCCCAGTTTTTCCTGCTCCTTAGGCTCGGCTTCCTTTTCGCCCTCCGAGAGTCCGGTCTCCACTTCGTCTTCGTCCTTCAGAGCCTGAAGGAGACATCCACCAAGAGTCAGTCCACTCGGCCCCATTCCCTGAAGCTGAGCCGCCAAGCCATGGTCTCCTGTATAAACCTCTTTTAAAGGGATCGAGCACTAAAAACACCACAGTGATCAACACCACGACATGCTTGGTGATGGTTCAAACCCCGAACCGTGACCCCCATCCCATCCCCCATCAGCAAACTGTAAGCGCCTCTACAGCCTAGTCCTCATCAAATCAATCATCAGATGGTTTGCACAGAGGATGAGTGTAATGGGGGTGCAAGCATTTTGGGAAATCGAGCTTCTCAGAAGCAGATCAGAATCGTTTTGGTGATGTTTCAGGCATGGAAGGAGTCAGAAGAAGGGAGGTGGAGTGTGTGGCGTCAGTGTGCGTTCGTTCCTTTCTGGCTAGTCTGCAGTGTGAGGGCTGAAACGTGCTCAAACTCTCATTCAGTGGATTAAAGATCTCTATCTTTAAGCTAGATTAGTCAGTAAAGCATGCATGGCATTCTCGTTCCCCAAAACAGGTGGGTTTTCTCACTGACCCCCTGAACCCTTTGCATCATGCTAGCAGGAAGTGGTTAAAGAAAACAAACAAACAAACAAACAAACAAAAGGGCTGGTAACGAACATGGGGCCTGTCCTATCAGCTGTCAGGTTAATATTTTGTGAGAGCAGAAGGCTGAACCAAATTGATTTCTGTTCTTCAGCTTTGACCTTGACGGCTAATGAAGATTTTCCTTCAGGACTTCACGCTCGGATCTTTGAGCTGCGCTTTTTAGACATTTTGCCATGTTTTTTATGGAGGTATAGCAAATTGCTTGTAATTGTTTGAGAAGATAAGGAAAATCTTGATTAGCTCACCTCACTAGATGTCCAATCACGGCAGATTTCAGCTCGTTAACATGACTGAATGTTGGCACAATAGAGGCAGATTAGCAGTGTATGCTAAATCCCAGGACTTCCAGAGAGCCAGAGTTCAGGAAGACCTTTAACTCAATCACTGGAATGTTCTTCAGCTCTTTTGCTTCTAGAGGAACTGATTCTTAGTACTTTGTGGAAAATTTTTGCAACCCAGAGCCTGGTGGAGCTTCATAGCTCCAAAAGGGTAAGAGACGCTAGGTTGAAGGACTAGCAGACCGCATTCTGGGTAAAGGAAACATTCCAGACGCTTGGTTTTGGATTGGTTTTGTCCTCATTTGCAGGTTGGATGAAAACATCTGCCAATTAGAGCAGAGTCTGGTGAAAGTTCACCATGTTCCTTCTGCATAATAATAATAATAACAACACTGTGACTGGACGAGACGGTAAAAAAAAATAACAAAACGCTGCCTGATCATCAGCTATCTTCTGTGATCTTCTCCTTGACCTTTTTGAAAGCCCAGAGAAAAAAGAGTGATTTTAAAAAGAGTGTCTCGGGGATTGAAAGATCATGCCGGTCATTGTGGAAAAGCTTTTTGCATAATTTGTACGGCTAATGAGTGGAGTGGTCTTTTCCCGCCGGACGAATTGTCAGAGTGGAAAGTTCAAGTGGGTGAAATGAGGAGCCGTGACTACAACACGTCCGTCTAAACATCTGCCAACACAAATCAACGTGGTTCAGCCTGGACCAAGCGTAACCCGAACACTTCAGATTCATTCATTCATTCGTGTGTAGAAATTTATACGGTTATATATGTGCGTACGCCGAGTTACACACATATATAGTGTAGATAAACATGTATGCAGAATTTACACAATTCTCTCTAAGGCTTTAAAGTCAAGAGGCTAAACAACATCATCGCAGCAGGCTAAAGAAGATCCAACAGCAATGAGGAACCTACCGCCAGTGCCAATCCCGAAAAGTCATCAAAACACAGATAAGGAAGGACATAGAAGGAAGAAACACAAATTAAAACACACCGCACAAACACACAGGGCAAACACATGTGTACGGGCGCACCGGGAGAAATGACCAGGCACACGCTCAAAACTCGCGCAACACCTCACCGTCGCTATGGTTACCACTCAGGGTCACGGCTAATGAAGGGAACGCTACCCTGTGTGTTTACAATGAGTGTGTGTTAGTGTGTGATTATAGTGAGTGTGTGTTAGTGTGTGATTATAGTGAGTGTGTGTTAGTGTGTGATTATAGTGAGTGTGTGTTAGTGTGTGATTATAGTGAGTGTGTGTTAGTGTGTGATTATAGTGAGTGTGTGTTAGTGTGTGATTATAGTGAGTGTGTGTTAGTGTGTGATTATAGTGAGTGTGTGTTAGTGTGTGATTATAGTGAGTGTGTGTTAGTGTGTGATTATAGTGAGTGTGTGTTAGTGTGTGATTATAGTGAGTGTGTGTTAGTGTATGATTACAGTGAGTGTGTGTTAGTGTGTGATTACAGTGAGTGTGTGTTAGTGTGTGATTATAGTGAGTGTGTGTTAGTGTGTGATTATAGTGAGAGTGTTAGTGTGTGATTATAGTGAGAGTGTTAATGTGTGATTACAGTGAGTGTGTGTTAGTGTGTGATTATAGTGAGTGTGTGTTAGTGTGTGATTATAGTGAGAGTGTTAGTGTGTGATTACAGTGAGTGTGTGTTAGTGTGTGATTACAGTGAGTGTGTGTTAGTGTGTGATTATAGTGAGTGTGTGTTAGTGTGTGATTATAGTGAGTGTGTGTTAGTGTGTGATTACAGTGAGTGTGTGTTAGTGTGTGATTACAGTGAGTGTGTGTTAGTGTGTGATTACAGTGAGTGTGTGTTAGTGTGTGATTACAGTGAGTGTGTGTTAGTGTGTGATTATAGTGAGTGTGTTTGTTTGTGATTATAGTGAGAGTGTTAGTGTGTGTTTATAGTGAGTGTGTGTTAGTGTGTGATTATTGTGAGTGTGTGTTAGTGTGTGATTATAGTGAGTGTGTGTTAGTGTGTGATTATAGTGAGTGTGTTAGTGTGTGATTACAGTGAGTGTGTGTTAGTGTGTGATTATAGTGAGTGTGTTAGTGTGTGATTATAGTGAGTGTGTTAGTGTGTGATTATAGTGAGTGTGTGTTAGTGTGTGATTACAGTGAGTGTGTGTTAGTGTGTGATTACAGTGAGTGTGTGTTAGTGTGTGATTACAGTGAGTGTGTGTTAGTGTGTGATTATAGTGAGTGTGTTTGTTTGTGATTATAGTGAGAGTGTTAGTGTGTGTTTATAGTGAGTGTGTGTTAGTGTGTGATTATTGTGAGTGTGTGTTAGTGTGTGATTATAGTGAGTGTGTGTTAGTGTGTGATTATAGTGAGTGTGTGTTAGTGTGTGATTACAGTGAGTGTGTGTTAGTGTGTGATTATAGTGAGTGTGTTAGTGTGTGATTATAGTGAGTGTGTTAGTGTGTGTTTATAGTGAGTGTGTGTTAGTGTGTGATTATTGTGAGTGTGTGTTAGTGTGTGATTATAGTGAGTGTGTGTTAGTGTGTGATTACAGTGAGTGTGTGTTAGTGTGTGATTATAGTGAGTGTGTGTTAGTGTGTGATTATAGTGATTGTGTGTTAGTGTGTGATTATAGTGATTGTGTGTTAGTGTGTGATTATAGTGAGTGTGTTAGTGTGTGATTATAGTGAGTGTGTGTTAGTTTGTGATTACAGTGAGTGTGTGTTAGTGTGTGATTATAGTGAGTGTGTGTTAGTGTGTGATTATAGTGAGTGTGTGTTAGTGTGTGATTACAGTGAGTGTGTGTTAGTGTGTGATTATAGTGAGTGTGTTAGTGTGTGATTATAGTGAGTGTGTATTAGTGTGTGATTACAGTGAGTGTGTGTTAGTGTGTGATTACAGTGAGTGTGTATTAGTGTGTGATTACAGTGAGTGTGTGTTAGTGTGTGATTATAGTGAGTGT
Source organism: Hemibagrus wyckioides (assembly GCF_019097595.1). Taxonomy (NCBI): domain Eukaryota; kingdom Metazoa; phylum Chordata; class Actinopteri; order Siluriformes; family Bagridae; genus Hemibagrus; species Hemibagrus wyckioides. The sequence continues at coordinate 21,791,672 of NC_080728.1, forward strand.
GTGTTAGTGTGTGATTATAGTGAGTGTGTGTTAGTGTGTGATTATAGTGAGTGTGTGTTAGTGTGTGATTATAGTGAGAGTGTTAGTGTGTGATTACAGTGAGTGTGTGTTAGTGTGTGATTACAGTGAGTGTGTGTTAGTGTGTGATTACAGTGAGTGTGTGTTAGTGTGTGATTACAGTGAGTGTGTGTTAGTGTGTGATTACAGTGAGTGTGTGTTAGTGTGTGATTGTAGTGAGTGTGTGTTAGTGTGTGATTATAGTGAGTGTGTGTTAGTGTGTGATTATAGTGAGTGTGTGTTAGTGTGTGATTATAGTGAGTGTGTGTTAGTGTGTGATTATAGTGAGAGTGTTAGTGTGTGATTACAGTGAGTGTGTGTTAGTGTGTGATTACAGTGAGTGTGTGTTAGTGTGTGATTACAGTGAGTGTGTGTTAGTGTGTGATTATTGTGAGTGTGTGTTAGTGTGTGATTATAGTGAGTGTGTTAGTGTGTGATTATAGTGAATGTGTTAGTGTGTGTTTATAGTGAGTGTGTGTTAGTGTGTGATTATTGTGAGTGTGTGTTAGTGTGTGATTATTGTGAGTGTGTGTTAGTGTGTGATTATAGTGAGTGTGTGTTAGTGTGTGATTATAGTGAGTGTGTGTTAGTGTGTGATTATTGTGAGTGTGTGTTAGTGTGTGATTATAGTGAGTGTGTGTTTGTGTGTGATTATAGTGAGTGTGTGTTAGTGTGTGATTATAGTGAGTGTGTTAGTGTGTGATTATAGTGAGTGTGTTAGTGTGTGATTATAGTGAGTGTGTGTTAGTGTGTGATTACAGTGAGTGTGTGATTATAGTGAGTGTGTTAGTGTGTGATTACAGTGAGTGTGTGTTAGTGTGTGATTACAGTGAGTGTGTGTTAGTGTGTGATTATAGTGAGTGTGTTTGTGATTATAGTGAGAGTGTTAGTGTGTGTTTATAGTGAGTGTGTGTTAGTGTGTGATTATAGTGAGTGTGTGTTAGTGTGTGATTATAGTGAGAGTGTTAGTGTGTGATTATAGTGAGTGTGTGTTAGTGTGTGATTATAGTGAGTGTGTGTTAGTGTGTGATTATAGTGAGTGTGTGTTAGTGTGTGATTATAGTGAGTGTGTTAGTGTGTGATTATAGTGAGTGTGTTAGTGTGTGATTATAGTGAGTGTGTTAGTGTGTGATTACAGTGAGTGTGTTAGTGTGTGATTACAGTGAGTGTGTGTTAGTGTGTGATTATTGTGAGTGTGTGTTAGTGTGTGATTATAGTGAGTTTGTGTTAGTGTATGATTTATTCTAAATGCTAAAGCTAATGTAGTGACCTCATGTCATGTGCTCGACACGTGTAAGTGTGTAGTGTGTAGTGTGCAGTGTGTAAGTGTGTAAGTGTGTAGTGTGCAGTGTGTAAATGTGTAGTGTGTAGTGTGTAAATGTGTAAGTGTGTAGTGTGTAGTGTGTAAATGTGTAAGTGTGTAGTGTGTAAATGTGTAAGTGTGTAGTGTGCAGTGTGTAAGTGTGTAAGTGTGTAGTGTGTAAATGTGCAGTGTGTGTGTAAGTGTGTAGTGTGCAGTGTGTGTGTAAGTGTGTAGCATGCAGTGTGTGTGTAAGTGTGTAGTGTGCAGTGTGTGTGTAAGTGTGTAGTGTGCAGTGTGTAAGTGTGTAGTGTGCAGTGTGTGTGTAAGTGTGTAGTGTGCAGTGTGTGTGTAAGTGTGTAGTGTGCAGTGTGTGTGTAAGTGTGTAGTGTGCAGTGTGTGTGTAAGTGTGTAGTGTGCAGTGTGTGTAAGTGTGTAGTGTGCAGTGTGTAAGTGTGTAGTGTGCAGTGTGTGTGTAAGTGTGTAGTGTGCAGTGTGTGTGTAAGTGTGTAGTGTGCAGTGTGTGTGTAAGTGTGTAGTGTGCAGTGTGTGTGTAAGTGTGTAGTGTGCAGTGTGTGTAAGTGTGTAGTGTGCAGTGTGTAAGTGTGTAGTGTGCAGTGTGTGTGTAAGTGTGTAGTGTGCAGTGTGTGTGTAAGTGTGTAGTGTGCAGTGTGTAAGTGTGTAGTGTGCAGTGTGTGTGTAAGTGTGTAGTGTGCAGTGTGTGTGTAAGTGTGTAAGTGTGTAGTATGTAGTGTGTAAGTGTGTAAGTGTGTAGTGTGCAGTGTGTGTGTAAGTGTGTAGTGTGCAGTGTGTAAGTGTGTAGTGTGCAGTGTGTGTGTAAGTGTGTAGTGTGCAGTGTGTGTGTAAGTGTGTAGTGTGCAGTGTGTAAGTGTGTAGTGTGCAGTGTGTGTGTAAGTGTGTAGTGTGCAGTGTGTGTGTAAGTGTGTAGTGTGCAGTGTGTAGTGTGTAGTGTGTAGTGTGTAAATGTGTAAGTGTGTAGTGTGTAGTGTGTAAGTGTGTAGTGTGTAAGTGTGTAGTATGCAGTGTGTAAGTGTGTAAGTGTGTAGTGTGTAAGTGTGTAGTGTGCAGTGTGTGTGTAAGTGTGTAGTGTGCAGTGTGTGTGTAAGTGTGTAGTGTGCAGTGTGTGTGTAAGTGTGTAGTGTGCAGTGTGTAAGTGTGTAGTGTGCAGTGTGTGTGTAAGTGTGTAGTGTGCAGTGTGTGTGTAAGTGTGTAGTGTGCAGTGTGTAAGTGTGTAGTGTGCAGTGTGTGTGTAAGTGTGTAGTGTGCAGTGTGTGTGTAAGTGTGTAAGTGTGTAGTATGCAGTGTGTAAGTGTGTAAGTGTGTAGTGTGTAAGTGTGTAGTGTGCAGTGTGTGTGTAAGTGTGTAGTGTGCAGTGTGTGTGTAAGTGTGTAGTGTGCAGTGTGTGTGTAAGTGTGTAGTGTGCAGTGTGTGTGTAAGTGTGTAGTGTGCAGTGTGTGTGTAAGTGTGTAGTGTGCAGTGTGTGTGTAAGTGTGTAGTGTGCAGTGTGTAGTGTGTAGTGTGTAAATGTGTAAGTGTGTAGTGTGTAGTGTGAAAGTGTGTAAGTGTGTAGTATGCAGTGTGTAAGTGTGTAGTGTGTAAGTGTGTAGTGTGCAGTGTGTGTGTAAGTGTGTAGTGTGCAGTGTGTAGTGTGTAAGTGTGTAGTGTGTAAGTGTGTAGTGTGCAGTGTGTGTGTAAGTGTGTAGTGTGCAGTGTGTGTAAGTGTGTAGTGTGCAGTGTGTAAGTGTGTAGTGTGCAGTGTGTGTGTAAGTGTGTAGTGTGCAGTGTGTGTGTAAGTGTGTAGTGTGCAGTGTGTAGTGTGTAAATGTGTAAGTGTGTAGTGTGTAGTGTGTAAATGTGTAAGTGTGTAGTGTGAAAGTGTGTAAGTGTGTAGTATGCAGTGTGTAAGTGTGTAGTGTGTAAGTGTGTAGTGTGCAGTGTGTGTGTAAGTGTGTAGTGTGCAGTGTGTGTGTAAGTGTGTAGTGTGCAGTGTGTGTGTAAGTGTGTAGTGTGTAAGTGTGTAGTGTGTAAGTGTGTAGTGTGTAAGTGTGTAGTGTGCAGTGTGTGTGTAAGTGTGTAGTGTGCAGTGTGTGTGTAAGTGTGTAGTGTGCAGTGTGTAAGTGTGTAGTGTGCAGTGTGTGTGTAAGTGTGTAGTGTGCAGTGTGTGTGTTAGTGTGTAGTGTGCAGTATGTGTGTAAGTGTGTAGTGTGCAGTGTGTGTGTAAGTGTGTAGTGTGCAGTGTGTAAGTGTGTAGTGTGCAGTGTGTGTGTAAGTGTGTAGTGTGCAGTGTGTAAGTGTGTAGTGTGCAGTGTGTGTGTAAGTGTGTAGTGTGCAGTGTGTGTGTAAGTGTGTAGTGTGCAGTGTGTGTGTAAGTGTGTAGTGTGCAGTGTGTAGTGTGCAGTGTGTGTGTGTAAGTGTGTAGTGTGCAGTGTGTGTGTGTAAGTGTGTAGTGTGCAGTGTGTAAGTGTGTAGTGTGCAGTGTGTGTGTGTAAGTGTGTAGTGTGCAGTGTGTGTGTGTAAGTGTGTAGTGTGCAGTGTGTGTGTGTAAGTGTGTAGTGTGCAGTGTGTGTGTAAGTGTGTAGTGTGCAGTGTGTGTGTAAGTGTGTAGTGTGCAGTGTGTAGTGTGTAGTGTGTAAATGTGTAAGTGTGTAGTGTGTAGTGTGTAGTGTGTAAGTGTGTACGTGTGTAGTGTGCAGTGTGTGTGTAAGTGTGTAGTGTGCAGTGTGTGTTTAAGTGTGTAGTGTGCAGTGTGTGTGTAAGTGTGTAGTGTGCAGTGTGTAAGTGTGTAGTGTGCAGTGTGTGTGTAAGTGTGTAGTGTGCAGTGTGTGTGTAAGTGTGTAGTGTGCAGTGTGTGTGTAAGTGTGTAGTGTGCAGTGTGTGTGTAAGTGTGTAGTGTGCAGTGTGTGTGTAAGTGTGTAGTGTGCAGTGTGTAAGTGTGTAGTGTGCAGTGTGTGTGTAAGTGTGTAGTGTGCAGTGTGTAAGTGTGTAAGTGTGTAGTGTGCAGTGTGTAAGTGTGTAGTGTGCAGTGTGTGTGTGTAAGTGTGTAGTGTGCAGTGTGTGTGTGTAAGTGTGTAGTGTGCAGTGTGTGTGTGTAAGTGTGTAGTGTGCAGTGTGTGTGTAAGTGTGTAGTGTGCAGTGTGTGTGTAAGTGTGTAGTGTGCAGTGTGTGTGTAAGTGTGTAGTATGCAGTGTGTAAGTGTGTAAGTGTGTAAGTGTGTAGTGTGTAAGTGTGTAGTGTGTAAGTGTGTGTGTAAGTGTGTAGTGTGCAGTGTGTGTGTAAGTGTGTAGTGTGTAAGTGTGTAGTGTGCAGTGTGTAAGTGTGTAGTGTGCAGTGTGTGTGTAAGTGTGTAGTGTGCAGTGTGTGTGTAAGTGTGTAGTATGCAGTGTGTAAGTGTGTAAGTGTGTAGTGTGTAAGTGTGTAGTGTGCAGTGTGTAAGTGTGTAGTGTGCAGTGTGTGTGTAAGTGTGTAGTGTGCAGTGTGTGTGTAAGTGTGTAGTGTGTAAGTGTGTAGTGTGCAGTGTGTAAGTGTGTAGTGTGCAGTGTGTGTGTAAGTGTGTAGTGTGTGTGTAAGTGTGTAGTGTGCAGTGTGTGTGTAAGTGTGTAGTGTGCAGTGTGTGTGTAAGTGTGTAGTGTGCAGTGTGTAGTGTGCAGTGTGTGTGTAAGTGTGTAGTATGCAGTGTGTAAGTGTGTAAGTGTGTAAGTGTGTAGTGTGTAAGTGTGTAGTGTGTAAGTGTGTAAGTGTGTAGTGTGAAAGTGTGTAAGTGTGTAGTATGCAGTGTGTAAGTGTGTAGTGTGTAAGTGTGTAGTGTGCAGTGTGTGTGTAAGTGTGTAGTGTGCAGTGTGTGTGTAAGTGTGTAGTGTGCAGTGTGTGTGTAAGTGTGTAGTGTGTAAGTGTGTAGTGTGCAGTGTGTAAGTGTGTAGTGTGCAGTGTGTGTGTAAGTGTGTAGTGTGCAGTGTGTGTGTAAGTGTGTAGTGTGCAGTGTGTGTGTAAGTGTGTAGTGTGCAGTGTGTGTGTAAGTGTGTAGTGTGCAGTGTGTGTGTAAGTGTGTAGTATGCAGTGTGTAAGTGTGTAAGTGTGTAAGTGTGTAGTGTGTAAGTGTGTAGTGTGTAAGTGTGTGTGTAAGTGTGTAGTGTGCAGTGTGTGTGTAAGTGTGTAGTGTGTAAGTGTGTAGTGTGCAGTGTGTAAGTGTGTAGTGTGCAGTGTGTGTGTAAGTGTGTAGTGTGTGTGTAAGTGTGTAGTGTGCAGTGTGTGTGTAAGTGTGTAGTGTGCAGTGTGTGTGTAAGTGTGTAGTGTGCAGTGTGTAAGTGTTTAGTGTGCAGTGTGTGTGTAAGTGTGTAGTATGCAGTGTGTAAGTGTGTAGTGTGTAAGTGTGTAGTGTGCAGTGTGTAAGTGTGTAGTGTGCAGTGTGTGTGTAAGTGTGTAGTGTGCAGTGTGTGTGTAAGTGTGTAGTGTGTAAGTGTGTAGTGTGCAGTGTGTAAGTGTGTAGTGTGCAGTGTGTGTGTAAGTGTGTAGTGTGTGTGTAAGTGTGTAGTGTGCAGTGTGTGTGTAAGTGTGTAGTGTGCAGTGTGTGTGTAAGTGTGTAGTGTGCAGTGTGTAGTGTGCAGTGTGTGTGTAAGTGTGTAGTATGCAGTGTGTAAGTGTGTAAGTGTGTAAGTGTGTAGTGTGTAAGTGTGTAGTGTGTAAGTGTGTAGTGTGCAGTGTGTGTGTAAGTGTGTAGTGTGCAGTGTGTGTGTAAGTGTGTAGTGTGCAGTGTGTGTGTAAGTGTGTAGTGTGCAGTGTGTGTGTAAGTGTGTAGTGTGTAAGTGTGTAGTGTGCAGTGTGTAAGTGTGTAGTGTGCAGTGTGTGTGTAAGTGTGTAGTGTGCAGTGTGTGTGTAAGTGTGTAGTGTGCAGTGTGTGTGTAAGTGTGTAGTGTGCAGTGTGTGTGTAAGTGTGTAGTGTGCAGTGTGTGTGTAAGTGTGTAGTGTGCAGTGTGTGTGTAAGTGTGTAGTGTGCAGTGTGTGTGTAAGTGTGTAGTGTGCAGTGTGTGTGTAAGTGTGTAGTGTGCAGTGTGTGTGTAAGTGTGTAGTGTGCAGTGTGTGTGTAAGTGTGTAGTGTGCAGTGTGTGTGTAAGTGTGTAGTCTGTTATTTGGGATGCAGCTCTAAACTCCCAAATACTACATTCATTTAAAATCTTAAATTCCACAAATCTTTTATTCCTAAAGCCCTAAATCTTTAAAGTCCTAAAATGAATGTGTGTGTGTGTGTGTGTTTCTTCAATTGCTAATCCGAATTAAAGTGATTTCGGCTTTCCGACTTTTACACGGCAAATTAAGGCGACTTTGTCAATTATTCATTTAAAGTGTGTCTTGCGTGTGTTCTGTGTCAATTAATATGCAAAGCGAGGTCAGAGAGCCGCTGTCACAATTTACGCTCTAATTCACGAGTGCGTTGTTAAAAAAGGGGGCGAGCCTCCTTCTCACTCTGGCTAATTAGCTAGCGTCATTTCTCCGGGTCGATCCCACATCATAGTATAAGCAGTAATCATATGCAGCACTACAGAAAATGAGAGAAAAACAAACAGAAAATTCCAGAACATAAACTACAGTATCATTTTTTAGCTAGCAGAAAGCAGCTTGTTACACTTTTGTGCCATTTACCATGCCAGGCTTTCAATCCTGTAATTAAAGTCAGCAGTCAAGCAACAGCGTTAAGAGACATGTGATCTGATCAGAGCAGGTTTCATATCAACAGTGAGCCACATCGCAGTAAAGTGCGTGTGATAGAAAGTACTAGAATAAATTCAGCAACAGTGTCTTCATGCATTCTCTACTGATTAAAACCGAGGCAAGCAAGGCGGCTCTGCAGTGCCTTTACCTCCGTCTTGGCTCCCTCGATCACGTCCTTCATGTTGATGGCGTTCTTGCCCTTGTCCTTGCCCTTTTTCTTGTTCTTCTTCTTGAATATCCACTTTTTGCAGATGCAGAAGCAGCAGGACACAACGAGGACCACGGCCACGAACGCAATGGCCACGATGGCCCATGATGGCACTGCGGTGGAAAAAAACATCAGTGTGTTAGTTACTGGGAGAGGATCATCTCAGAGTTCTGCTCTACAGCGATGAGCTCCTCAGGGTCCTGTTCCCATCATACCCTATGGTTCCTACATTTCCAAACCACTAGGTTCTCATGGTCATTTACCCAATTCCCTCTATTCCCAGTCCACTAGGTTCTCAGGATCCTAATTTACCAGGGATCTGAGTTTAGAAGGTTCAAGGATTTTTGAGTTCTGTTTGTTTTTCAGGGATCCTGTGTTCCTAGTCCACTAAGTTCTCATGATGTTGTTCCCAAGTTTCTAACTCACCAGGGATCTGTGTTCAGAAGGTTCTGTGTTCTAGATTTTCAGGTTCTTGGCCACAGGTTCCTCTTTCCTCCCAATTCCCTATTACCCATGCTACAATGTTCTCACTGTCTCCGATATTCCCAGGGTTCTTCCAGAAGCTACACTTCCTAAATCCCAAGACTCCTTACTCCTGTAGTCCTACTCTATGAAATCATGTCCATCACCAAATCTCAGCTCTCCCTGCTCCTACATTCTCAGGCTTTCTTCTTCCCAGTGCCATATTTTTTTTCTTTGGTTGTTTTGATGTAGTACTCTCAGGTTCTTGGAACACGGAACCTGCAATCATAAGGACGAATCTCTTTGTTGGAGCACTTAACCGCTAACGTGCTTTTTTTAATGTATGCTAATTTGAGGTAAAGTTTAATTCTAGTTCCCAAACTGATTCTGCTAATAAACCCTCATGTATCCGAGTACTACTTATAATAATCCTGAGCCAAAATGGCTGCCATGATAAAATACACCTCATATTTTTGTGTAAAGTTTAGGCTTTGTGAACCCATTGGATGAGTAGCATAACCTTCACTAGCAGCAGAACCTGAGGCAACATGGCCACCATCATGAACTGCTGAGTTATT
>NC_080728.1:21807500-21812500 GCF_019097595.1 Hemibagrus wyckioides
AGAGAGAGAGAGAGATGGAGATGAGGGGAGTGGAGGTAGTTTATTAACAATAAAAAGCCTTACAAACACCTTCACACCTTCCTATGTTTAAACAGCATCAAACATTCACACCATTAAACACCATAACTCTTAATCAAACACCATCAAACACCACCATCCCCAATCACACAGCATCAAACACCATCACTCCCAAACACCATAAATCCCAATCAAACCCCATTAAACATCAACCTCTGCTCTCTGACTCCAACTTCCTCAGCTGGGACATGCAAAGAAAAGAATTCCACGGAGCTGTAATGTAGGTCCTCTTCTACAGTAAACACCACCATTCTCAATCAAGCCCCATTAAACACTATCGCTCCCAGTCAAGCCCAATTAAACACCACCATTCCTAATCAAACCCCATCAAACACAAACCCCACTAAACACAAGCCCCATAAAACACCATTACTCCCAGTAAAACCCCATTTGTTTGATAGTGTTTGTTGGTGTTTGTTGGTGTTTGTTGGTGTTTGATGATGTTTGTTGCCGTTTGTTGGTGTTTGATTGTGTTTGTTGGTCTTTGATGATGTTTGATGATGTTTGCTGGTGTTTGATGATGTTTGCTGGTGTTTGATGATGTATGATGATGTTTGCTGGTGTTTGATGATGTTTGCTGGTGTTTGATGATGTTTGTTGGTGTTTGACTGTGTTTGTTGGCGTTTCATGGTGCTTGATGGTGTTTGTTGGCGTTTCATGGTGTTTGATGGTGTTTGTTGGTGTTCGATAGTGTTTGTTGCCGTTTGTTGGTGTTTGATAGTGTTTGATGATGTTTGATGGTGTTTGATTTTGTTTGTTGGTGTTTGTTGGTGTTTGTGTTTGTTGGTGTTTGTTGGTGTTTGTGTTTGTTGGCGTTTGATGGTGTTTGATTTTGTTTGTTGGTGTTTGTTGGTGTTTGATAATGTTTGATAACGTTTGATAGTGTTTGTTGGTGTTTGATAGTGTTTGATAGTGTCTGTTGGTGTTTGATAGTGTTTGATGGTGTTTGATTGTGTTTGATAGTGTTTGTTGGTGTCTGTTGGTGTTTGCTGGTGTTTGTTTGCTGGTGTTTGTTGGTGTTTGACAGTGTTTGACAGTGTCTGATAGTGTTTGTTGGTGTTTGATTTTGTTTGTTGGTGTTTGTTGGTGTTTTTTGGTGTTTGATTTTGTTTGTTGGTGTTTGATAGTGTTTGATAGTGTTTGATAGTGTTTGATAGTGTCTGTTGGTGTTTGATAGTGTTTGACAGTGTTTGACAGTGTTTGACAGTGTTTGATAGTGTTTGTTGGTGTTTGTTGGTGTTTGATTTTGTTTGTTGGTGTTTGTTGGTGTTTTTTGGTGTTTGATTTTGTTTGTTGGTGTTTGTTGGTGCTTGATTTTGTTTGTTGGTGTTTGTTGGTGTTTGATTTTGTTTGTTGGTGTTTGTTGGTGTTTGATGGTGTTTGATTGTTTTGTTGGTGTTTGTTGGTGTTTGTGTTTGTTGGTGTTTGATGGTGTTTGATTGTTTTGTTGGTGTTTGTTGGTGTTTGTGTTTGTTGGTGTTTGATGGAGTGTTTCAGTGTTTTTAGTTGAAGTGTTTTTTAAGAAGGTTAGTGTTTAATGCCTGTTGCAGCTCTAATGATAGAAACAGGATCAATTTAATGGCAGCTTTAAAAGAAGAAAGTCATTATTTAAAGCAGCGTTTTTCCCGCTGTGATCGTTCTATTGTAATTGGGAAAATGCCACAAAAGTAATTAAATGTTGGGGCGAGGGTGAGTGATGAAATGCTCGTATTATTCGGCGGTAAATCCGCAGTGTTCAACACCGCGTGAGATTTAACCAGCATGAAATTGACACAAATTGAAGCTTTAGTAAAAAAGCCAGTGTAAAATTTGCGCCAGGTCAGACGGACAGCAGCACTCTCTCCGCTTCACAGAATAGAGAGCTTTGCTTTTTTTGTCTTTATTATTTAGGATAATTGTGGCTGAGTGTGTAATAACGACTCGGGCTGGATCTGTGCCGAGAGGTTAATGATTATTCCCTGCAGGAGCTTCAGCTCAATCAAGGAATTATAGAAGAATTATAAAACACAAAAAACGGCTTTAATAGAGTTTATTAACAATAAAGAGCCTCGCAAATACCATCAAACGCTGCCAAATACCATCAAACACCATCAAGTACCATCAAACACCATTAAACACCAACAAAAACCATCAGGCACCATTAAACACCAAACAAACACCAACAAATACCATTAAACACCACCAGGTACAATTAAATACCATAAAACACCATTAAACACCATCAGGTACCATCAAACACCATTAAACACCATCAGATACCATCAAACACCACAAAACACAGCCAAACACCATAAAACACCATTAAACACCATCAGGTACCAACAAATGCCATCAGGTACCATTAAACACCGTCAAATACCATCAAACACCACAAAACACAGCCAAACACCATAAAATACCATCAAACACCATCAAACACCACCAAACACCATCAACCCCATCTAATACAGTAGTACCTCACACATCCGCGAGGTTACGTTCCAGGTCCCATGGCGAATGACGAGGTTTCGTGGATGTTTGGTGGAGTCACTAAAAATGTTAATACTGTACTGTAAACGCTTATTTTTAGAGTTTAAATCCTAAATATGACCCCAGTCATGCTCCCAAAACACTTCATTTCATTTAAAAGTTAGCTTTAATAGATTGCCCTTAAAAAAGAAATAAATGTTTGACATAAAAACAGAGTACGGTATCGCCTGTATAAAAACCAAGGAAAAAATCACTGAGATCTTATTCATGGAATGTACACGCGTGTTTAACCGAGCACAAACACTTTTGTAGGATTTTGTGGGTCTGCGAAAAGTTCCAAAGAAAATTTTGCGGATCAATGAAGCCGCGAATCGTGAGAGGTGGATCTACGAGGTATTACTGTACCACCAAACACCGTCAAATACGGTCACATAGCATCAAACACATTCAAACACTGTCAATCACCATTGAATACCTTCAAATACCATCAACCAACTTCAAACACCTAAATTCAACACTCACTACTATCTCAGGTTGTGTAGTTTTTTATCAGTATGTCTCCCTTTTTTTCCAATTTTTGGTCAGATGTACTTGAAGCCATCAGGAGCAACACCAGTCCACATTTCTGCACCAAACACCACAACACCAGACACCGCCCTCCTCTTCCATATCCACGTGTGATTTCTGGGAATCTCTCTGTTTTTTCCTTCATGTATCGCATTCAATTATTTCATTTTCTTTTACAGTGTTTATGTAACAGGTATGGAAAGTTACATGTGATGATGACCGCACTGCTTCATGGGTGCATTCTCAGTTGCCCAGCCAGCAGGAGCCAAATTCACGGGTTGCTGTGCCAGTGGTTGATGACAATGCTGTGGCTGGTGCTGGTGCTGACCCTTCCCCTCGAAATCCTGTCTCTGACAGTGACCTGTTATGCAAGATCCTGTAGTTGGTTTAAATGCAGCTGATCGTTACTCTACCAGGTTTTGGAGAGTTATTAAACCAGTATGTAGGCTTATTGATTCTATGGTACAACTTGAAACCCTGCTTGGTTTGGATTCTGGATCTGCAGTGATTCATAGTTGAATTAAACATTTTGACTACATGCAGTTTTTGTAACTTTGTTCATTTGTTTTTTTCTTTTCCTAGTGATATTTTTCCTACTTGACTGTGTGGTCTCAGTGTGCAAGGTGTAATGGGCACCTTGTGGTTGTCTATAAAATGTGGTGAGACTTGGCCAGTTTCAAAACATTTTTATCCTTTAATTGGGTAGCTTTTAATGCTGTCTTCACTGATTGTTTGGTGTGTGGACCATGTAATTCTCATGACCAGTACACAGAGTTTTTTTCCATGTTCTTGGTATTTGGTGTAATTCTGGGGGGTGAGTGTAACAGGTATGGAAAGTTATATATTCATTTCGCATGTAGAATTACACAAATATGTTGGTGACGTACACCTGATGCACCTTCCCCCTTAAATATCTATGGCAATATTAATCTTAATTTCCTGTCCTTGCACCTCCTCTTCCCTTTCCGTATTGTCTCCACATGGGAGAGGTGGGTTTTTGTTGAGCTCTTTTTAATTTAATGCCATCTTTACTTTAAAAATCACTTTAAAGGTTATTTTTCCTGTTTAAATCATATATCTAGCTTTATTTTTCATGTATGTTTCATTATTTTCATTTTAACTGAGGCTGTGATTAATTCTGATGTCTCATCAATACACTTGAAGCATGCGCTTAATGCGTTGCACTTTTGCTTTAACAGAAAAGACATGAGGGGCGAAAACCACACTGTAACATTTGCTTTGTGTGTTATCAGGAGAGAGATTAAAGAATCGAATGGTCAGTTGATGTCCATCTGGTCATTATACTGGGAAGAGAAAACACAATGCAGATAGCACCGGTTACATTTACAGGAAAAATAGTGTTTAATTGAGAATTGTAGTGTTTGATTCATGAATAAATCAGACGTCATGTTTATAATATTATACAGGTTATACATGATCTGCTTGAGTTTTTTTCCTCTGAGTGGATTGAAACTCTCACAGAGTTCACTTATCAAACCGACACGTGAGCGCGGATTAACGTCAAGCCTAAGAACCCGCGAGCCGCTCGAACAAGACACGAGAACGTTCTAGAAGCTTCTGTATTTAAATCCATGCATAAAATTCCTGAATACGCAGTGAAGATGTTAGCATGGAGAAAATCCCGTCTTTCAGCTCAACATCTCGCTGTTCTCAGAAAATAAACACCTCCATTATAATAAACACATTCCTCTCGGAGGTGCTGGAACCCCATCCCTCTGTTACACTGAAATCCTTTACGCAATCCTATTCATTTACACAGAAACACATCGATACTCCCATCATTTCCCTCGTCTGGAATCTGATATTGTGTTAATGTGAACACACACACACACACACACAGGGGTAAACACTCTGAACATGACTGC
>NC_080728.1:21827500-21845000 GCF_019097595.1 Hemibagrus wyckioides
TGCTCACTAGATGTCATTGTGTGGCTCAGAAAAGCGAGAGCAGCGCGCTTTCATCTGCATCAGGAGGAGGAAATTTAAAGGCTGGGAGATGTTCAGCTCTAAAGAGGAACAGATGAACAAAATGTTCATCATCCACTTTCTCTGGATTTTTCTCACACTGGAGATTTTTCCTTGTATCCCAATAAGAAAGAAAAGAAAAGAATAAACTGCAGGATTTAATTCAGGCTGAAGCTTTTAGTGCACTCGCGGCGTTGGTGTCCGTCCTCACGGAGCACAACAAAGAGACCAGATGCTTTCAGCAAAAGAACCTCCAGATAACATCACACAAAGAGAACCTCCATTAGAGACAAACACACACACACACACTCACTCTGCTTTAGCATCAAACATCATCTGCATATCAATATGCATCAACCTCATCACCTCCATCTTTCACACACACACACACACACACACACATTCCATATCCTGGTTTCTGTGGTGTTCATAGTAAGACTTGTGCTGTCCATGGTGCTGAAACTGCAGTAGGGCATATTCAGCTCTACACACACACATACACACACAACACACAACACGCGCACACACACGTGCACACACACACACACACACACACACACACACACAACACGCACACACACACACACACACACACACACACACACAACACACACCACGCGCACACACACGCGCACACACACACACACACACACACACAACACGCGCACACACACACACACACACACATTCCATATCCTGGTTTCTGTGGCGTTCATAGTAAGACTTGTGCTGTCCATGGTGCTGAAACTGCAGTAGGGCATATTCAGCTCTACACACACACATACACACACAACACACAACACGCGCACACACACGCGCACACACACACACACACACACACGCACACACAACACACAACACACACCACGCGCACACACACGCGCACACACACACACACACACACAACACGCGCACACACACACACACACACACACACACACACATTCCATATCCTGGTTTCTGTGGCGTTCATAGTAAGACTTGTGCTGTCCATGGTGCTGAAACTGCAGTGGGGCATATTCAGCTCTACACACACACATACACACACAACACACAACACGTGCACACACACGCGCACACACACACACACACACACACACACACAAGTATTCTAGTCAAATGGATTCTTTCCTCCACATACATACAAAAGCACACACTCAAGGATTATTCTACCAAATATCTACTTATTGATCCCTCTCTCTCTCTGTCTCTGTCTCTCTCTCTCTCTCTCTCTCTGAATGTAATGATCAGAAACACAGCAATGTCACGGTCACTCTGCAAAAAATAAATACAGAAAGAAAGAAAAGATGATCCGATGTGAACAATCTCTAGTTACAGTGACCAAAAATGGCAGCAGAAATGTAATTCATATCGATCTGACTGAAAGAGAGAGACAGAGAGAGAGGGAGAGAGAGAGCAATAAAGATACAGAGAGAGAGAGAGAGAGAGCAATAAAGATACAGAGAGAGAGAGAGGGAGAGAGAGAGAGAGAGAGAGCAATAAAGATACAGAGAGAGAGAGAGAGAGAGAGAGAGAGAGCTGGTTTTATATAATAAACACTGTGTGTGTTGCTGTTACAATAAACACACAGCACTAACACACTTTAACACACAATCCCTCTAATGATATCATATACAGATGACCAAACACACTCCTCTCTCAGGTATGTGACAAATAACTCCCTCAGACACACACGTGTGCACACACACACACACACACACACACAGAGCTGTGAACGTTTCACTCAACTGGACCATAACACACACACACACACACACACATGACCATCTGCTTTAAATCCTCAACAATACAAAATACCTCTGGAGGCACTTAGAGGCTTTAATGCTGCTCTCTTTTAAAGCTCCAGCACATTTCTGGCCCTGATTTCGTCTCTGAGTGAGAAATTTAAATTAGCCTGGTAATTAATTAGGCACAGACGAGTGGAACGAGCTTAATGAGAGAGAGAGAGAGAGAGAGAGAGAGAGATGTGGTGATGTATGGATAGACAGAAATTGTCTTTTCTCAGAATTTCATGTGTCTTTAAACACCAGGAACTCGTACTTTCCATTAAGACCTTCGATTTAGTCACATAAACCTTTTATTTATCTTTAGCTGAATAAATCTGTATGTATATCTACCTGTTGTGAGTGATACACTTCTCTAACATGAACACACACTGATTTAATTTTTCCAGTCGCTCTGGATAAAGCCGTGTAAATGCCAGAAATGTAAATGAAAGATGTGAAATGTGAAAGGGGCGGAGCTTCAGACTGTTCAAATCTCTTACTACAGCTTCTGTGAATAATTCCAGACTCATCTGTCCATCTGCCTTTATTTATTTGTGGAGGATTTCTGGTTATATTTTTGATTGACAGCTCATAGCAAGGTTAACATTAGCATTAGCATTTTTATTAACAGTAAGCAATAATCATCAGAATAATGGAATATGGAATAGTGTCAACTCGAATAAGATGATTGTGTAGTGGAACTGCTCCATCTACACATCTTCAACAACATGGAGAGAAAGCACCTCAGTAATCTGAAGTTCAGGGAGAGGAAGAGAGTTGATTACAGACGAATAAAATCATCAGAGTCTCCCATTAGCCGCTGTATTGTGGCTGAATTACAGGAGGTGAAAGCTGTAATTATTGCAAACACAGAATCTGCATACTCTAAGCAAAAAGATCACGCAACCCCTACACCTCGACTCTCAGCGCGTGATTGAGTTTTGTTTCCTTCTGAAAAGAAATGGAATCTAAGACAGAGGTCAAGCAGGACCAACAGGAAGTGGAGAGTGAAAAAAGGAAAGAGGTGGGACTTTCCATTATGAGAAAATCACCCGCGAAACGTTCCCCATCGACCCGCCGGTGCCGAGTTCCTGCGTCTGTGCGAGAGCCGAGTGGCTTTCAATCAGAGATCATTGTTCTTCCAGGAGGCTGGAGCTCCAGCAGCACGGTGCTCGTTAAGCAGATGCTGAGAACCGCACGCTTTCTACTTCATTCTGCTCATTAAGGAGATGCTTCAGGAGGGAAAAATCAATTTTACACAAATGTTCCACTTAAACACAATTGATGAGCCAAAACATTCTGGAGTTTTATCCGGACTTAAAAAAACTCACTTCTGGAGGTGCGTGAGCCCTGAGGCTAGCAAGAGGAATTAACAAAGAGAAAAAAGAGGGATGTGGGTGTGCCTTTGATCCCATAAAAGGAAATGTGGGTGTGCCTTTGATCCTGTAAAAGGAAATGTGGGTGTGCCTTTGATCCTGTAAAAGGAAATGTGGGTGTGCCTTTGATCCTGTAAAAGGAAATGTGGGTGTGCCTTTGAGCCCGTAAAAGGAAATGTGGGTGTGCCTTTGATCTTGTAAAAGGAAATGTGGGTGTGCCTTTGATCTTGTAAAAGGAAATGTGGGTGTGCCTTTGATCTTGTAAAAGGAAATGTGGGTGTGCCTTTGATCTTGTAAAAGGAAATGTGGGTGTGCTGATGAGTCTAGATATGTAAATGAAAGCACCACTGAGTGGGTATGGTTATAATAACATAGTTATTAGAAAGTGGGTGTGATAGAAAGGGCATGTCTTTAGGACTGTACATGGGGAAATGTGGGCGTGTTCTTTAAACCAAACCTGGGGAACTGTGGATGTGTCCTTAAGATAGTTCAAGGGAAATGTGGGCATGTTCTTAAGACCATACATGGGTGTGTGGGCGTGTCCTTAGGATAGTTCTTGGGGAATGTGGGTGTGTCCTCAAGACCGTACTTGAGTGTGTGTGGGCATGTCCTTAAGACAGTTCTTGTGGAATGTGAAGTGGTTATGAATGGAAATGAGAGTGGTTATGAGTGGGTGTGTCTGTGATGTGAGGTCATTTCCATATAAGGAAATATAGATGTGGTATTGAATATATATATGTAAATGAGTGTGGTGCTTAGGAGCCATGTCTTTAAGACAATACTTGGGAAATGTGGGTGTGTCATTTAGACTGTATATGTGACAGCTCTGAGTGGGTGTGTCTACATGGAGATTGTGGGTGTGGCTTTGACTCCATATAAGGAAGTGAGAGCAGCTCTGAGCACCTGGGTGTTTTAAGAGAGCTCAAAATACCCTGATTTATCTCCTCTATGTGCTGTACATTCACCCCCACACCCCACCCGCCGACGTTGGAATTTTCAGTTTTCCGGCTCCGGAATTCAGTCAGCAGGGTGATGTTTTAATCCTATGATCCCTCAACTCAGACTTGGATCCAAACCCAGGGCCTTTATTTCCTGCCAAACTCTTCTGATATACTGTGCAGAAATGCTGCTGGAGAAAGTGTTTCCTGCTGATTATTGGGAGAGAGAGGACTGGTGTAACACATCGATTAGCGTGGCGTCGTTATCTCCTTCCTCAAACACGCGTTCTGCCTTTTTTATTTTCATTTAGAATCAGAAAGCTCTCTTCAGTAATAACCACTAAAAAGCCTTAATCACTCAAGAGCCTGCAGAGGAGGCGAGATGTTGGATCAGCCGTGATTAGCGACCCGGTTCTGCCTGCCGATTGGCCGGGGATAAACACTATAAATCACCATTAGTTCAGAGCATCAATTATTTGAAAAGAGAGGAAAATGGACGTAAATCGAGTGATGGATCAGGCTCATTAAAGAGGGAGAGGATGAAGGCTACGAATGTCTGAGAGCTCGACAAAAAGCCACTTTTATTTCAGACCTAGATTTTGTCCGATCACCTTTCTCAGACAAGACTTCATCATTCTGCACTAATATCAATCCATGAGCCTGTTTCCACACCGCGCACCTGACCCCAAACACGCTGCTAGTTTCTCTATTAGCATGCAGATTGGACTTCTCCTAATAACACTCCTCAAAGCCATCGAGCTGATTTTTCAATTTCAGGCTGCTTATCTCTCCCTCGCTTCTCGCCACGTAATGAAAATTTCCATCATTGCACGACGAGAGGGCGACTAAAGCACGGGTTTTAGCCGTTTTGGCTAACGAGCACTCTTATCTCGAAAAGTGCCGGCCTTTCGCAAAATAAGACACGCAATCATGGCTCGGACCCGCTGGGCCGTGATTACAGGACGATTTGGAGAGCTGGAAATTGGTCTGTTGTCCCACAGAGCGCCGGAATAGAGGTGTAAACAAAAGCGGCTTCGGTTTGCGGCAGTAAAAATCCCCAGACACGGTGAGATTAACGCTACACAACACGAGTGAGAGGCGGGGCAATGGAAACCACACCCACATTTCCTAGATAATGAATCATGCTGGGGAAAATAGACACAGGTACAGAGTGAGGATGTAAAATATCCAACAGTCTCCTGCTTCCAGAGTTTATTCCTGTCTGCTGTGTTCTGCTTTCCAGTGCTTCCTGAGTTCAGATGAATCTTCACTTCCTGTGTCTCCTATAGCATCTGAGCTTCCCTGTTCCTGATTTCAGATTAATCTTCACTTCCTGTGTCTGATATTCCACAGATATTGTCTAATTGCTCTCTAGTCTTCACGGTTCTTGAGGGTTCTCTGGTCTCTCTAGTGTTTATTACTGAATTATTCTCTACTCTCTGGTGCACATTGATGTGTATTGACTGGTTTCGTTTTTTCCAGTGAACTTCTCCTCTCCCGGATCACAGGGAAGGGATCAGGACGCGATCAATATGGTTGATATGATGATGTTCACCAGCAGCGGTTCTGCTCCAGCATTTCCACTCAGAAGATTGTTGAGGAAGAACTGAGTTTTGCGTCAGATCAGGAGGAGAAACGGAAAAGTAAACAGATGTGCTGGGGCTCAGTGTGTATACGACTGTCATAAATAAGAAAAGGAATAAGAAAAGTGGTCTATTTAAGATGGCATTAAACTGTGTGTGAAGCCATTTATCTGAAAATGGAGTGTCATTTAACTGCGAGTGTAATATTCTAACTCGGAGATGTGCGCTAAGAAAAAGGCGAGTCTCTTCCTGTGTCATTTCCCAGCAGTGCTTCAGTCACCACAGTGTTGCATGCATGTGTGTGTGTGTGTGTGTGTGCATGTTGATGGATCCATTTTAAAGCACGGCTGATTTCTCTCCCTCGACTCCCTCTTGGCCTGGCTAACAGCTTGTTCAGTCAAGGGTTATCAGCTGCAGATGGTTTCAGACAATAAACATGCTCAAATACGGGGGTGGAAACTGAAATATCATTACCATTCTCTCTGCACTTCCTCGCCATTTCACTTCCTCACTCTTTATATGTTTGCTTTTTCTTCATACATCCCAATGATATCTCTCATTTTACCTTGCAGTTCTTATTAAAATCTCAAAAAACAATAATCTACAGTGTTAGAGTCACTGTGACCTCTGAAACACCAACACCTGATTATCCACTGCATTATTCCCACCATTATTGTGCATTATTCCCTGCAATGTTCACTGCATTATTCCCTGCAATGTTCACTGCATTATTCCCTGCAATGTTCACTGCATTATTCCCTGCAATGTTCACTGCATTATTCCCTGCAATGTTCACTGCATTATTCCCTGCAATGTTCACTGCATTATTCCCTGCAATGTTCACTGCATTATTCCCTGCAATGTTCACTGCATTATTCCCTGCAATGTTCACTGCATTATTCCCACCATTATTGTGCATTATTCCCTGCATTGTTCCGTGCATTCAGCCAAACAGAGTGCAGCAGCTGCTCAATGTTGAGCTATGATTGGTCAATCTGGATAATACCAATGATGTGTGTTTAATACACTGTGTGTGTGTGTGTGTGTAAACCACTTAAAAGTGTTTTTTTTTTTATTGTCTTCCTGGAAAGTGCTCTTTAAAGTAGAAGTGCATCAAACTCCACACCCAAAAACACTTCACTTCACTTTACACTTCAGTGTGTGTGTGTGTGTGTTCATCACCCGGAGTGAGTGTGTCCGTGTGGACCTGAAATAGCTCCCTCCCTCCATGGAGCAATCTGCCACTTCATGCATTTCTCCCTCCTCATTTCCCTCCATCACTGTGCATCTGTGTCAGGGCGTGACGCATCACCACGTCCCAGCATGCCGAGTGTCTCCTCCGCCAGCTTCAGAGCTGTAGTGTGGATTTACACTGAACAACACAATGTGGCTGGAGGGACACTTTTAGCCCGTCCTGTTCACAAGTCTTCCAGTGACCACCCATTTACAAACTTCTTCATTTCCAGGGTTTTCAGTTTCCAATGTTCCACATGTTCTTGTGTTCTCCGGGTTCACCCTGTCCTCATACTGTCCCCACAATGACCTCACAGTGTCCTCACAGTGTCCTTATACTGTCCTCACAACGACCTTACAATGACCACATACTGCTCATACTGTCCTCACAATGACCTTACAATGACCTCAAACTGTCCACACAATGATCTCAAACTGTCCTCACAATGACCTCAAACTGTCCTCACAGTGTCCTCACAATGATCTCAAACTGTCCTCACAATGATCTCAAACTGTCCTCACAGTGTCCTCACAATGATCTCAAACTGTCCTCACAGTGTCCTCACAATGATCTCAAACTGTCCTCACAATGACCTCAAACTGTCCTCACAGTGTACTCACAATGATCTCAAACTGTCCTCACAATGACCTCAAACTGTCCTCATAGTGCTCTTTTCTTTCAAGCTTCAGGGTTTTTTTTCTTTATATTTCCAAGTATGTTGAATTTAGTGTTCTTCAGTTTCCAGGGTTCATGTTTCCATGTTCCTTCTTCTTTTAAGTATTTTCTACACCCCAGTGTTCTCCAGTATCAGATGTCTGAACATATTCCCCATGTTCATTAGCGTTCTGTATTTCCAACTTTCCTGGGTTCCTTATTTTCCAGTGTTCTCTAAATTCCTGTTCTTCTCCACATTCCAGTCCTCCCAGTTTCTAAATGTTCCACAGTTTCTGGTCTTTTCTTCTCCGGTGTGTTTCCTCATTTCCAGTGTTGTTTTCTTGTCGGCCATTTTCTATTTCTCCCTCTGAGTGAAAATCCTTTCTGAGTTCTGATTATCAGTTTGTTCTTAGTGTAAAAGTATCGTACAAACAACCCTATAATAACTTAAACACACAGTGTGTGTGTGTGTGTTGATAAAAAACAGTAGAACAGATCAGTCAGAGCAGAGGATAGTGAAGTGGGAATGATTTTTAGAAAGCTGCCGTTTTCACTGTGGTGTGTTTGACTCATATGCAGGGACACACACTCATACACACTCGTACACACACTCATACACACTCGTACACACACTTTATCTCATCACTCATCATCTCGTTAATCTCATAATTATGCACACGGACACCAATTTCCCAGCAGGGACAACAATGTGTGTGTTTGTGACTGAGGATAAACCCTGGCTAACGCCGTGTTGGGTCGTGTCTCACCGTGTTTACAGAGAGATTCCACATCAACGACCCACTGCTGAGGAACACGGCGCTCCGAAATCCGAACTCAACACAAATCAGAGGCTGTTGTTAACCGTCCACTGACATTTCTGAGGTAAATGTTCATATTCCTCACACTTCAGTCAGGTTTGTGTGGTCATTTTAGCCACACACATGATTTTCCCGCCAAAACTGAGGAAATCTTTGTTTTTTTCCTAATGATTTTTATCACTTACATCTTCACTTTGCTTTAAATCATCCATATAAAAGACCTTTTGCTATATGCTAACCATCTAAACAATAATTCGAATCCCACAGAGCCCTTTTATGCTAATGTACCAACATGTCTGAGGAAAATGCTGATGTTTTTCTACTTCCATATAAAGCGTCCATATAAAAGTCTTTGATTCAGGTGCTAGTTCGCTATATCATAATTTTAGTCATGAAGAGAGCTTTTATTAGCATTTTAGCAGCAAATCTGAGAGAAAAATGTTGACTTTCTCAATGATTTTAAGTTATTTAGGTCTCCTCTACATCTTATATTCTCAGTATAAAAGACTTTGTCTATGTGCTAGCTAGCTATATCATACTTTTAGTCACATTGAGGACTAGTATCATTAATTTTCCCACCAAATCTGAGGTAAATGTTCATATTCCCGATGTTTGTGTCATTTCCTTTTCCTGCACATCTCACACTGCCTCTGTATAACTATATGTTTTAGCCATGTGCTAGCTCAGTCATGATTTTAATCAGAGCCTTGTTTAAAATATAAATTATCACCAAATCTGAGGTAAATGTTGAGATTCCCAAACTTTTATGTTACAGAAATATTCTCTACATCTTGTAATGTTAAAAATAAAATGACTTTTTATTGCTATTTTATTGCTAGTTTATCAAGTATTTTTTTCATATATGCAATAATTTACCAAAACATCTGAGGTAAATGTTCCTGATATTTCTGTCTCATTAATTTTGTCTTAGCATCATTATTTTGTCGATATAAAAGACTTTATGTACATTTGGTTTTCTTCACAGTTTCTTTAACACATCTGAGGTAAACGTTGATGTCTTTAATAGTTCTGTCTCATTGTGACCGTCACTGTGCCCTCACAATGTCCTATACAAGATTTATAAAAGAATTAAAATACACATTTAGTATGCTAAATCATTAGCCTTAGTATTAGCTAGATTGTGCTTGTGTTCCATGTTCCCCAGTTGCTTAGCAACAGTGTTTTGATGACTTTCCCCAGCGTATAGCATGTTGTGCATGCTTTGCTAAGTTCCTGTTAGCACACATTTATATATAAATGGATATTTTAGTACATTTCCTCCAATACAGTGTGCGTGAGAGCCGGACGGAGAGACGGGCAGACGGCTAGATGAATAAAGGTGTGTTTCAGAGTTAGAGGAACGACAGTACACACATTATTAAGCGTCTCAAATCAAATTCAGTGGTTTTTTTGTTGTTGTTGTTGTTGGCCATCAGAAAGAAGGAGGAAGTGGCAGGACACAAATCTGATTAGAGCGCTGCTGGTTTTCCTCTGAACAGATGAGATCTAATTCTCTCTGAGAGGACATCTGTCTTCCCTTCAAGACATGGAGACGAGACATGGCTCTCAGTATCCATCATTCCACATGACTGGAATTACACCTCATAAAATCCCACAATGCACCACGCTAGCTTCCGTCAGCGCTCTTCCTTGCATAGCAGGCATCAGATAAACACGCCGCACCGGGCTGTTTGTAGGCAGCCATGTTGAATACGTTCCAGAGATCTTGTTTTATTTGGCATGGCTCCGCCTCCTGACCACGCCCAGATTAAAGTCTGAGGAAATTGTGTTCTGTGTGTTCCAAATCGTCTAGTTTTCTAGTTTTGAAGTCGATGTTGTATACTGATGTTATATAATTTATTTCAGTTACACACCACTTTAATGAAAGTTGCATCAAATTAATGATTTATGATCATTAATTGATTAAAAAATGATTTAAAATGATGCTTTTTGGGTGTGGCTAAAAGAAAACCCAGCTGTGCTGTAAACAAGTTCAGAAATTTTGTAGCTGATCAACACACACACACACACAAACACACACACACACACGATTGAGAAGGAAACGAGTGAAACTTTTGTGCTTCACTGAGAGATAAATGATGAATGAAGCGTGTTTTGATCCTCAGATGTTAGCTAATAGAATAACGCCCGTTTTCTTCTGTCTCAAACCTTTAAATCTGGACAGGAAGTTTTATCACACACACACACACACACACACACACACACCCCCTTTAGGTGTTTTCAAGCTCGACAGAAAACTCTTTTCATTCTCTCTCAGAGGATCTTTTTAAGAAAGCCGCTTTCTCCACGCTGAGTCCTGGATAAACGCTGACGGACCTGACAGCCACGTTTTCCTAGCCTAGAGTGTCTTCTGAAATTAATAGCATCATTTAGAAGATTAGGAAAAAAAATAAATAAATAGATAAACAAACAAAAAAAAGATGAGCTTCTCCTCACTGTTACTGTGGGAAACCGCAGTTACCATAGCAACCAGGCGTCGAGACTTATATATAGCATCTCGCTTTACACATTCCAGCAGAAGGAGGAGATCATATGGGAACGTGAGAATCGCAGTGACTCGTGCTGGGGTGTGTTCAAGCCTGCGCTACAGGAAGGTGTTCTCCACGAAGGTGTCCACACCTGTACAGAGCAGGCCACGTCATCACAGGGTTCCTTACACCACTACAACAACTCGCACTCCAGCCCTGACCAACACTCTCACATCGGAGGAGTAACCTTCACCCTAGGTTATTTATTTATTTATTTATTTCTCAGTTTAATTTGGCGGAAGCTTTACAGGAACGATTCGGCACTACAGAAAACGATTAGGCCTGTGAACGCTGCACAGAGCATGAATAATGCAGAACATCTATCTGCTGATCATTAATCACATACAGAGAGAGAGAGAGAGAGAGAGAGAGTGATGAAGAAAGAGAGGAAAAGATGAGGTGGAGAGAGTTGAACAGTTAGAGAGATATTAAAACCAAGGGACAAAATGAGTGAATGCAGAAAAGATTCACAGGGATAAAGAAAGAATAAAGAAAATCGAATGAGGATGAATATACATATATATATATATAAATGAATAGACAGAAAAGGGAGAGATGGGAAGGATTAGAGAGTGAGGGAAGGACTGAGCAAGAATAAGAGACATAGGAGAGGACAGAAAGAAAAAGAGAAAAAGAGGACTAGAATGAGAAAAAAGTAGGGAAAGAAAGAATGGAAAATAGAGAAGAAAAGACTGAGGGACAGAATGAGAAAAATAACAGACAGCAAAAAAAGCTTCCTGAAGAAATTAACTATAAAAACAGGACAGAGAGATAAAATAAGAAAGAGGAAGATAATCTATAGAATGGAAGAGAGTGATGGAAAAAGAGAAAGAGCAAGAAAGGACTTGAAGAGAAGAGAAATGAAAAGGAAGAGGTATGGAATTGAATAGGGGAGAAAGAAAAATCATGAGGAAAAGAGAGAGAAAGAAAAGGTTGAGTAGAGGAAGAGAAAGAGATTGAAAAGAGAAAGGGATAGAAATAGAAGGAAAGAGAAAAATAAACAGAAGAAGAAATAGGTATAGAAATAGAAATTGATAGAAAGAGGAAGAAAAATAAAAAAGAAAGCTGGTGGGAAGGAGAGAAAGGTGGATAGAGATAAAATGGCAAGAAAATGAAGGCATGAGAAATGAAGGAGTGAATGATAAAGAAAGGACAGAGAGAGAGAGAGAGAGATACAGTAAAGAATAGAAATAGAGAGAAAAAAGAGAGAGAAAGAAAAAGAAAGCATGAGAGAAAACAAAAAGAGAAACTGAGAGATCAGAGAAGCTGAATACCGGAGGTAGAATAGTCCCCTAGGTGACCTAGTGCACTACGTAGTGCCTGAGGTAATGAGATATAATCAGTATTCAGTGAGGATCCGCAGACAGGACGAAGCTCCCGATTGGCTGAGAGTTCAGACAAACGACAGAAAGAATGAATAGTTTCATCTTCCATCCATCATTCCTCTGTTATACAGGGCTGACACGCTGCCTTCTGATTGGCGGAATGTCAGATGATATTCATATAGAACTGTTGTAAAAAATCCATATCACACTCGTTGAACAGAAAATCGGATTAGCTGCTGTTAGCGACAGCGCTCAGCCCACAGCAGTGTCGATATTCAGCGTAAACACACACTAGCTAATGCGATAAAGACATCCTGACAGAGAAAACGAGACAGAAGTGTTAGAAGTATTAGCATTTCTCTCAGAATAAAAAAAAAATGGATGTAGTTTGGGTTTGTTTCGTTAGCTTCACATCTTATTTCTGGATCTCTGAGCTAAAAGAGACGGTAAAATGAGAGCCACCTGTCAGAGAGAGCAACATTTCCCTTAGATCTGTTCATTACTGAGAAAGTGCATCATTTGGGTGAAGTTATAATTCACTGAATTATAACTTCTGCTCCATTTGTGGTTTAACTGTGATTAATTTAGTTAGCATTAAGTTTTGTACAGGGACATACGGATAATTTAAAGACACATGACAATGAAAACGAGACAGGAGTGTGTATTACCATTTCTCTCAGATGTGTTGGTAAATTACGAAAACAAGACTCCCTGTGGCTATAACTGCACTTTAATTACACTTAGCTTCGAGTGAAATCATCTCATAAACACGGAGACGCTACAGAACAGATACAGATAATACAGATCGACGGAGGAGAATAAACCGACTGAGGACGAGAATTAAATAAATACCTTTATAATCCAGTTTAAATTTTAGTTTTAATCTGATTTAAATGTGGAAAGAAATGCTGATAGAATTAAAACTACCAGGTTTATTCATCTGATCACTGAAGCTAAAAAATAAGAGGAAAATGCAGCCATAAGTAATTTCTAATAACATACAGTATAGATAATATAATAGATAAATAATTAGCTAGTTTTAAGAACAAATTGGAATAAAAAAGTCACTCAAAAGGAAACTATAATAATAATAATAATAATAATAATAATAATAATAAATGTTCCAGTATTTCTGAGAAAGCACATTACTAATTGTATGTAGAAAAAATTAACAAAAAATATATTTTATATATATAAAATCTAAAATTATATTATGTATTTTATACCATGTAATATTATTATGTCAGTTTTTAGGAAAAAAATTAAAAGTTAATTAGATGTCACATCCACGCCTCTTCTACTAGTTGTTGCTCTCGGGGATGAGCCGTTATCGTTAGTATATCGTTAGTATTATTACCTATCAACTTTTTTACTACCTCTCGTTGTATTTAGTGACAGATTTTTATCCCATAGATAATGACCAGGGCATGACCTCTGACCTCTGACCTGTTCTTGAGACAGCTTAATGTAAAGATCTCTACTTATCCGTGTTGCATCCTGCTACAGCATTATATCTGTTTACATTGATTTCAGTTCCTAAGTCTACAGGAGGAGGAGGAGGAGGAGGAGGAGGAAAAGTCGCTAACAACCACTTGCTAACATCAGTACTTCACATTTTGTTTTATCTTGTTAGCAAGCAACAAAATGAAATTATTACGACAACAAATCTGACATTATTACACATATTTCCTCTTCTTCTTCTATTATTCCTTTCTCACTTTCTCTCTCTATTACTGTTTCCTCCTCTCTACCCTTCACTTCCTGTCTCATTTCCTTTCCTTCTATCCTCCCATCATCATCATCGTCTTTATATATAAATCCCTCTATCACTTTAAGTGGTGTTGTTTTTGTTTCTTTACTGGAAGCGTGCGTTTACTCACATCCCTGATCCCACACTAATCCCACATGTCAGCTAAGGATTTGTGGAGTGGACTGTGATTGGCTGAGGAAGATGAGAGGGCTCTGATTGGTTTGTGTAAATAGGTGGGAATGGAGGATTGCTGATTGGCTGAGAAGGAGGAGGAGGAGAAGAGAGGAGAGAGAAAAAGTGTCTGGTGTACAGTACACACTTCAGGAAAACAAGCCTGACAGCTGGGGGGCAACGAGGCGGAATGAAATACCCCTCCACGACACAACAACCCCCACCCACGTTATCCCTCCTCCTCCTCATCATCATCATCCTCACCCTCTCTCTCTCTCTCTCTCCTTTCCTACCATCTGTCTGACATGCATGTTCTTATCAGCTTTTCAGGATGTTCATCGAATTTACATTCCAGTTTACATGTTCACTCAGAATTTCCTGTGATTCAATGCCACTGAAGTATTATGTTTATGTTAAAATCATATCATAATTAAACATTTTTAATTACAATTAACAATTACATTTTTGTACAGTGAATGAATCACACAAACTACTGCATCAAAACGACAACTGACGGAAGTGCCTGGACCCCGTAATCTGCTGCTGCTCCCAGCTGTAGTCTGTAGAATGTAGGTTAGAATATAATGCTGGTGTTAGCATTAATCCAGGTGTTTATTCTACACTGAGTGTTGTGTTATTTCAGCCCTGTACACTTCTATATTTAAGTTTATATATTTACATTTAAACTCTATATCTGATCCCACAGTATCTGCTTTACAGTAATGACAGTAGAATTCACTGAAATTGAATGGAATTGAATCTTTGCTCGTGGCACGGCGGCGGTGAAAACTAGCGACTGCGTCTCAAATGTAATTCGAGCCCTACATTGTGACTTATGGCTCTGTTTAGTGAGGCAGAAACAAGCAGGAACTGTGCGGCACCCTGCTTCGAGTCCATCAGGAACAAGGACGGAACACTGAGAAAAATGACCTACACTTGAGAGAGAGAGATGGGGGAAGGGTGAATGAGAGAGAGAGAGAGAGAGAGAGAGAGAGAGAGATGGAAAGAGGAGTCAGGGAAGAGCATCAGATATAGATAAGAAATCAGGGAGGGGAGATAGAAAGGGGGTTATCACGACAATGAGGAAAAAGGGGGAAAAGCGGGGGAGTGAGGGGGGGGAATGGAGATAAAACAGGATAAAGAGAGTCTAATAGTGAAATGGAGATGTAGAAAGAAAATAAAAAGATAAGAAGGGAGAACATAATGAGAGAGAGAGAGAGAGAGAGAGAGGAGTGAATCTCACACAGTGCTACAACACAACCAGCAAAAAGTGCCTGGACCCCTCAATCGCTCTTTAATGTCTCTTGTACCATAGACACTATTGTAGTGAGCGCTGTAGTGTTTATTCACAACTACACACTAAACCCACACTGTAGTGTTTATTCACAACTACACACTAAACCCACACTGTAGTCTTTATTCACAACTACACACTAAACCCACACTGTAGTGTTTATTCACAACTACACACTAAACCCACACTGTAGTGTTTATTCACAACTACACACTAAACCCACACTGTAGTGTTTATTCACAACTACACACTAAACCCACACTGTAGTGTTTATTCACAACTACACACTAAACCCACACTGTAGTGTTTATTCACAACTACACACTAAACCCACACTGTAGTGTTTATTCACAACTACACACTAAACCCACACTGTAGTGTTTATTCACAACTACACACTAAACCCACACTGTAGTGTTTATTCACAACTACACACTAAACCCACACTGTAGTCTTTATTCACAACTACACACTAAACCCACACTGTAGTGTTTATTCACAACTACACACTAAACCCACACTGTAGTCTTTTTTCACAACTACACACTAAACCCACACTGTAGTGTTTATTCACAACTACACACTAAACCCACACTGTAGAGTTTATTCACAACTACACACTAAACCCACACTGTAGTGTTTATTCACAACTACACACTAAACCCACACTGTAGTCTTTATTCACAACTACACACTAAACCCACACTGTAGTGTTTATTCACAACTACACACTAAACCCACACTGTAGTGTTTATTCACAACTACACACTAAACCCACACTGTAGTGTTTATTCACAACTACACACTAAACCCACACTGTAGTGTTTATTCACAACTACACACTAAACCCACACTGTAGTCTTTATTCACAACTACACACTAAACCCACACTGTAGTCTTTATTCACAACTACACACTAAACCCACACTGTAGTGTTTATTCACAACTACACACTAAACCCACACTGTAGTCTTTATTCACAACTACACACTAAACCCACACTGTAGTGTTTATTCACAACTACACACTAAACCCACACTGTAGTCTTTATTCACAACTACACACTAAACCCACACTGTAGTGTTTATTCACAACTACACACTAAACCCACACTGTAGTCTTTATTCACAACTACACACTAAACCCACACTGTAGTGTTTATTCACAACTACACACTAAACCCACACTGTAGTGTTTATTCACAACTACACACTAAACCCACACTGTAGTGTTTATTCACAACTACACACTAAACCCACACTGTAGAGTTTATTCACAACTACACACTAAACCCACACTGTAGTGTTTATTCACAACTACACACTAAACCCACACTGTAGTCTTTATTCACAACTACACACTAAACCCACACTGTAGTGTTTATTCACAACTACACACTAAACCCACACTGTAGTCTTTATTCACAACTACACACTAAACCCACACTGTAGTCTTTATTCACAACTACACACTAAACCCACACTGTAGTCTTTATTCACAACTACACACTAAACCCACACTGTAGAGTTTATTCACAACTACACACTAAACCCACACTGTAGTGTTTATTCACAACTACACACTAAACCCACACTGTAGTGTTTATTCACAACTACACACTAAACCCACACTGTAGTGTTTATTCACAACTACACACTAAACCCACACTGTAGTGTTTATTCACAACTACACACTAAACCCACACTGTAGTGTTTATTCACAACTACACACTAAACCCACACTGTAGAGTTTATTCACAACTACACACTAAACCCACACTGTAGTGTTTATTCACAACTACACACTAAACCCACACTGTAGTCTTTATTCACAACTACACACTAAACCCACACTGTAGAGTTTATTCACAACTACACACTAAACCCACACTGTAGTGTTTATTCACAACTACACACTAAACCCACACTGTAGTGTTTATTCACAACTACACACTAAACCC
Organism: Hemibagrus wyckioides; assembly: GCF_019097595.1. Classification (NCBI taxonomy): domain Eukaryota; kingdom Metazoa; phylum Chordata; class Actinopteri; order Siluriformes; family Bagridae; genus Hemibagrus; species Hemibagrus wyckioides. The sequence goes on from NC_080728.1 coordinate 21,844,997, forward strand.
ACAC
>NC_080728.1:21850000-21860000 GCF_019097595.1 Hemibagrus wyckioides
GCTAAACACTTCCAGGAATTCCAGGGAATGGTGTGTTTGGAGCTGGGAGTGAAGTGGAACGTTGTGTGTTGTGTAAATCAGAGGGAGTGGACAGTGAGGTGATGTCCGGTCCTGTCAGTCTGACCGCTTCCACAGTCCACTTTCACTTCAGCCTGTAATCAGATCTAATATTCAGCATGATATCAATCACAGAGGCACTAAAATGTGGAGGAGGAATCTGATCAAACACACACACACACACACACTCCCATCAAACACACACACACACACACTCCCATCAAACACACACACACACACACACTCCCATCAAACACACACACACACACACTCCCATCAAACACACACACACACACTCTCCCATCAAACACACACACACACACACTCCCATCAAACACACACACACACACACTCTCCCATCAAACACACACACACACACACTCTCCCATCAAACACACACACACTCTCCCATCAAACACACACACACTCTCCCATCAAACACACACACACTCTCCCATCAAACACACACACACTCTCCCATCAAACACACACACACACACTCTCCCATCAAACACACACACACACACACTCTCCCATCAAACACACACACACTCTCCCATCAAACACACACACACTCTCCCATCAAACACACACACACTCTCCCATCAAACACACACACACTCTCCCATCAAACACACACACATACACACTCTCCCATCAAACACACACACACTCTCCCATCAAACACACACACACTCTCCCATCAAACAAACACACACACACACACTCTCCCATCAAACACACACACACTCTCCCATCAAACACACACACACTCTCCCATCAAACACACACACACTCTCCCATCAAACACACACACACACTCCCATCAAACACACACACACACACACTCCCATCAAACACACACACACACACACTCCCATCAAACACACACACACACACACTCTCCCATCAAACACACACACACACACACTCTCCCATCAAACACACACACACACACACTCTCCCATCAAACACACACACACACACACTCTCCCATCAAACACACACACACTCTCCCATCAAACACACACACACTCTCCCATCAAACACACACACACTCTCCCATCAAACACACACACACTCTCCCATCAAACACACACACACTCTCCCATCAAACACACACACACACACACTCTCCCATCAAACACATACACACTCTACCATCAAACACACACACACTCTCCCATCAAACACACACACACTCTCCCATCAAACACACACACACTCTCCCATCAAACACACACACATACACACTCTCCCATCAAACACACACACACTCTCCCATCAAACACACACACACTCTACCATCAAACACACACACACTCTCCCATCAAACACACACACACACACACTCTCCCATCAAACACACACACACTCTCCCATCAAACACACACACACTCTCCCATCAAACACACACACACTCTACCATCAAACACACACACACTCTCCCATCAAACACACACACACTCTCCCATCAAACACACACACACTCTCCCATCAAACACACACACACTCTCCCATCAAACACACACACACTCTCCCATCAAACACACACACACTCTCCCATCAAACACACACACACTCTACCATCAAACACACACACACTCTCCCATCAAACACAAACACACTCTCCCATCAAACACACACACACTCTCCCATCAAACACACACACACTCTCCCATCAAACACACACACACACACTCTCCCATCAAACACTCACACACTCTCCCATCAAACACACACACACTCTCCCATCAAACACACACACACTCTCCCATCAAACACACACACACACTCCCATCAAACACACACACACACACACTCTCCCATCAAACACACACACACTCTCCCATCAAACACACACACACTCTCCCATCAAACACACACACACACACACACACTCCGCTCTCTCACCAGCTTCCTCTCCGTCAGAAGCTGAACAATCCATTCCACTCTCCGGGTTTGGCCTCTGTTATTCCACACAGTGCTCTGACTGTTAGAGCATCACACTCTCACACACTACACACTCAAATCTACACTACACTACACACTACACACTCAAATCTACACTACACTACACACTACACACTCAAATCTACACTACACTACACACTACACACTCAAATCTACACTACACTACACACTACACTACACTACACACTCAAATCTACACTACACTACACACTACACTACACACTCAAATCTACACTACACTACACACTACACACTCAAATCTACACTACACTACACACTACACACTCAAATCTACACTACACTACACACTACACACTCAAATCTACACTACACTACACACTACACTACACTACACACTCAAATCTACACTACACTACACACTACACTACACACTCAAATCTACACTACACTACACACTACACACTCAAATCTACACTACACTACACACTACACTACACTACACACTCAAATCTACACTACACTACACACTACACTACACACTCAAATCTACACTACACTACACACTACACTACACTACACACTCAAATCTACACAACACACTACACACTACACTACACACTCAAATCTACACAACACACAACACTACACACTACACTACACACTCAAATCTACACAACACACAACACTACACACTCAAATCTACACAACACACTACACTACACACTACACTACACACTCAAATCTACACAACACACTACACTACACACTACACTACACACTCAAATCTACACAACACACAACACTACACACTACAATACACACTCAAATCTACACAACACACAACACTACACACTCAAATCTACACAACACACTACACTACACACTACACTACACACTCAAATCTACACAACACACAACACTACACACTCAAATCTACACAACACACAACACTACACACTACACTACACACTCAAATCTACACAACACACAACACTACACACTACACTACACACTCAAATATACACAACACACAACACTACACACTACACACTCAAATATACACAACACACAACACTACACACTACACTACACACTCAAATCTACACAACACTACACACTACACTACACACTCAAATCTACACAACACACAACACTACACACTACACTACACACTCAAATCTACACAACACACAACACTACACACTACACTACACACTCAAATCTACACAACACACAACACTACACACTCAAATCTACACAACACACTACACTACACACTACACTACACACTCAAATCTACACAACACACAACACTACACACTACACTACACACTCAAATCTACACAACACACAACACTACACACTACACTACACACTCAAATCTACACAACACACAACACTACACACTACACTACACACTCAAATCTACACAACACACAACACACAACACTCAAATCTACACAACACACAACACTACACACTACACTACACACTCAAATCTACACAACACACAACACTACACACTACACTACACACTCAAATCTACACAACACTACACACTACACTACACACTCAAATCTACACAACACACAACACTACACACTCAAATCTACACAACACACTACACTACACACTACACTACACATTCAAATCTACACAACACACTACACTACACACTACACTACACACTCAAATCTACACAACACACAACACTACACACTACAATACACACTCAAATCTACACAACACACAACACTACACACTACACTACACACTCAAATCTACACAACACACTACACTACACACTACACTACACACTCAAATCTACACAACACAACACTACACACTCAAATCTACACAACACACTACACTACACTACACACTCAAATCTACACAACACACAACACTACACACTACACTACACACTCAAATCTACACAACACAACACTACACACTCAAATCTACACAACACTACACACTACACTACACACTCAAATCTACACAACACTACACACTCAAATATACACAACACACAACACTACACACTACACTACACACTCAAATATACACAACACACAACACTACACACTACACTCAAATATACACAACACACAACACTACACACTACACTACACACTCAAATATACACAACACTACACACTACACTACACACTCAAATCTACACAACACACAACACTACACACTACACTACACACTCAAATATACACAACACACAACACTACACACTACACTACACACTCAAATATACACAACACACAACACTACACACTACACTCAAATATACACAACACACAACACTACACACTACACTACACACTCAAATATACACAACACTACACACTACACTACACACTCAAATCTACACAACACACAACACTACACACTACACTACACACTCAAATCTACACAACACACAACACTACACACTACACTACACACTCAAATATACACAACACACAACACTACACACTACACTACACACTCAAATCTACACAACACACAACACTACACACTACAGCACTCTGTCTATTAGATCATCACACTGTCTCACACACCACAACACATTACTCTCTCCTCTCTTCTCCTCTACTCCCCTCTCCTCTCCTCTCCTCTCCTCCCTTCTCCTCTCTTCTCCTCTATTCTACTCTCCTCTCCTCTATTCTCCTCTCCTCTCCTCTATTCTCCTCTCCTCTCCTCTATTCTCCTCTCCTCTCCTCTCCTCTATTCTCCTCTCCTCTCCTCTCCTCTATTCTCCTCTCCTCTCCTCTCCTCTATTCTACTCCCCTCTCCTCTCCTCTATTCTACTCACCTCTCCTCTCCTCTATTCTACTCCCCTCTCCTCTCTTCTCCTCTCCTCTGCTCTATTCTACTCTCCTCTCCTCTATTCTACTCCCCTCTCCTCTCCTCTCCTCTCCTCTATTCTACTCCCCTCTCCTCTCCTCTCCTCTATTCTCCTCTCCTCTCCTCTATTCTCCTCTCCTCTCCTCTCCTCTATTCTACTCCCCTCTCCTCTCCTCTCCTCTCCTCTATTCTCCTCTCCTCTATTCTACTCCCCTCTCCTCTCCTCTCCTCTCCTCTCCTCTCCTCTCCTCTCCTCTATTCTACTCTCGTCTCCTCTCCTCTACTCTCCTCTCCTCTCCTCTCCTCTATTCTACTCTCGTCTCCTCTCCTCTCCTCTCCTCTCCTCTATTCTCCTCTCCTCTATTCTACTCCCCTCTCCTCTCCTCTCCTCTCCTCTCCTCTCCTCTCCTCTCCTCTCCTCTATTCTACTCTCGTCTCCTCTCCTCTACTCTCCTCTCCTCTCCTCTCCTCTATTCTACTCTCGTCTCCTCTCCTCTCCTCTCCTCTATTCTACTCTCGTCTCCTCTCCTCTATTCTACTCTCCTCTACTCTCCTCTCCTTTCCTCTGCTCAGAATGCTCAGATTAGCATATCAGCAATACTCTAGCATAGTTCTATTAAAGTACTCAGATTAGCGTATGCAAATATTTCTTTTTAAACACATATCAAACATACTCTAGTGTTCTTGGATGTTATTTGGGAAATGCAGTAGTTAGTAATAATAATGCTAATAATAGACTAACGTTGTGTTTCTAATGTATTATTCCTTCATTTGTACTGATATAAATGGACTGAAATGCAGTCACTATTTTTAAAAGCACACTGAGTCGAATTCCTGCTAATGTTTTATTAATAACTCTATTAATATCAGCAGAATCACAGACACGCTGGCCGTATCATCATCGCGAGCCCAGTGCGGTCCATCTGCTAACCTTTTGATGTAAAATTCAGTAATTAGTATAAACTGAACAGAGAACAGACAGGAACATGGAGTAAATATAGTCATGAACACATGGCCAGTTCCGTCTCCGTCTCTGACTCCATATCCAGACATTCACTAGAATATAATACAGAATAATAATATACTTATGATTAATAATACTCCAGTGTACTCCTCTTCTCCTCATTAGCATAACATCTCAGAAATACTCTATAATATTATGTTGTTACAAAATACTCTACATTTCTTCTGAAGTATTTATCCTAGCCATCTACAGTTCATCATTCTTTTTTCTGTAGAAGATCAGCTCCACATGGTAGTGTATACAATACTCCAGTTTACTCCTCTTCAGACTAACACTCTAACATCTAGTGCACTGTGGATAGGAAACACTGCACATGGCTCCCTGATATTATGTGGCAGTCTACTGCTATTACACTGGTAGTACACCGCTAGTTTACTGGCAGGACAATGGTAGTTTACTGGCAGGACAATGGTAGTTTACTGGCAGGACAATGGTAGTTTACTGGCAGGACAATGGTAGTTTACTGGTAGGACAATGGTAGTTTACTGGTAGGACAATGGTAGTTTACTGGCAGGACAATGTAGGCACCTCAGTAGTTTATTGCTGTTAAATTGGTGTTTATTGGTAGTACATGTAGGACACTGGTAATTTACTGGCAGTGTACTGCTTGGACACTGGTATTACTCTGGTAGTATACTGGTAGGACACTGGTATTACTCTGGTAGTATACTGGTAGGACACTGGTATTAGTCTGGTAGTATACTGGTAGGACACTGGTATTACTCTGGTAGTATACTGGTAGGACACTGGTATTAGTCTGGTAGTATACTGGTAGGACACTGGTATTACTCTGGTAGTATACTGGTAGGACACTGGTATTACTCTGGTAGTATACTGGTAGGACACTGGTATTACTCTGGTAGTATACTGGTAGGACACTGGTATTAGTCTGGTAGTATACTGGTAGGACACTTGTATTAGTCTGGTAGTATACTGGTAGGACACTGGTATTACTCTAGTAGTATACTGGTAGGACACTGGTATTACTCTAGTAGTATACTGGTAGGACAGTGGTATTACTCTGGTAGATTACTGGCAGTTTCATTGGTAGGACACTGGTATTACACTGGTAGTAAACTGGCAGGACACTGGTATTACACTGGTAGGACACTGGTATTACTCTGGTAGGACACTGGTATTACTCTGGTAGTTTACTTGCAGTTTACTGGTAGGACACTGGTATTACACTTGTAGTATACTGGTAGGGCACTGGTATTACTCTGGTAGTTTACTGCTAGGACACTGGTATTACACTGGTAGTATACTGGCAGGACACTGGTATTACACTGGTAGGACACTGGTATTACTCTGGTAGTTTACTCGCAGTTTACTGGTAGGACACTGGTATTACACTTGTAGTATACTGGTAGGACACTGGTATTACTCTGGTAGTTTACTGCTAGGACACTGGTAGTATACTGGCAGGACACTGGTATTACACTGGTAGGACACTGGTATTACTCTGGTAGTTTACTCGCAGTTTACTGGTAGGACACTGGTATTACATTTGTAGTATACTGGTAGGACACTGGTATTACTCTGGTAGTATACTGGTAGAACACTGGTATTACTGTGGTAGTTTACTGCTAGGACACTGGTATTACACCGGTAGTTTACTCACAGATTACTGGTAGGACACTGGTATTACTCTGGTAGTTTACTCACAGATTACTGGTAGGACATTGGTATTACACTGGTAGTATACTGGTAGGACACTGGTATTACACTGGTAGTATACTGGCAGGACACTGGTATTACACTGGTAGGACACTGGTATTACTCTGGTAGTTTACTCGCAGTTTACTGGTAGGACACTGGTATTACACTTGTAGTATACTGGTAGGACACTGGTATTACTCTGGTAGTTTACTGCTAGGACACTGGTATTACACTGGTAGTATACTGGCAGGACACTGGTATTACACTGGTAGGACACTGGTATTACTCTGGTAGTTTACTCGCAGTTTACTGGTAGGACACTGGTATTACATTTGTAGTATACTGGTAGGACACTGGTATTACTCTGGTAGTATACTGGTAGAACACTGGTATTACTGTGGTAGTTTACTGCTAGGACACTGGTATTACACCGGTAGTTTACTCACAGATTACTGGTAGGACACTGGTATTACTCTGGTAGTATACTCACAGATTACTGGTAGGACATTGGTATTACACTGGTAGTATACTGGTAGGACACTGGTATTACACTGGTAGTATACTGGTAGGACACTGGTATTACACTGGTAGTATACTGGTAGGACATTGGTATTACACTGGTAGTATACTGGTAGGACACTGGCATTACTGTGGTAGTTTACTGGTAGGACACTGGTATTACTGTGGTAGTTTACTGGTAGGACACTGGTATTACTGTGGTAGTTTACTGCTAGGACACTGGTATTACACTGGTAGTATACTGGTAGGACAATGGTATTACTCTACTAATATACTGCTAGAACACTGGTATTAGTCTGGAGGTATACCGGTATTAAACTGATAGTGTACTGTACCCCTGCACATGGTTATTATACTGTAGTATTATGGTAGTACACTGGCAATATTATAATACTGCACTCATATTACACTGGTAGTACAATGGTAATATTATTACTAGCTAGCTCATGGTAGTACAGTAGTAGTAAACTGGTAGCGTTATGGTACACTGGTAGTGTTAAGGTAGTACACTGGTAGTGTTATGGTAGTAAAAAGGTAGTGTTATGGTAGTACACTGGTAGTGTTAAGGTAGTACACTGGTAGTGTTATGGTAGTACACTGGTAGTGTTAAGGTAGTACACTGGTAGTGTTATGGTAGTACACTGGTAGTGTTAAGGTAGTACACTGGTAGTGTTATGGTAGTAAAAAGGTAGTGTTATGGTAGTAAACTGGTAGTGTTAAGGTAGTACACTGGTAGTGTTATGGTAGTACACTGGTAGTGTTAAGGTAGTACACTGGTAGTGTTAAGGTAGTACACTGGTAGTGTTAAGGTAGTACACTGGTAGTGTTATGGTAGTAAACTGGTAGTGTTATGGTAGTACACTGGTAATGTTATGGTAGTAAACTGGTAGTGGTATGGTAGTACACTGGTAGTGTTATGGTAGTACACTGGTAGTATTATGGTAGTACACTGGTAGTGTTATGGTAGTACACTGGTAGTATTATGGTAGTACACTGGTAGTGTTATGGTAGTACACTGGTAGTGTTATGGTAGTACACTGGTAGTATTATGGTAGTACACTGGTAGTATTATGGTAGTACACTGGTAGTGTTATGGTAGTACACTGGTAGTGTTATGGTAGTACACTGGTAGTGTTATGGTAGTACACTGGTAGTGTTAAGGTAGTACACTGGTAGTGTTATGGTAGTACACTGGTAGTGTTAAGGTAGTACACTGGTAGTGTTATGGTAGTACACTGGTAGTGTTATGGTAGTACACTGGTAGTGTTATGGTAGTACACTGGTAGTGTTATGGTAGTACACTGGTAGTATTATGGTAGTACACTGGTAGTATTATGGTAGTACACTGGTAGTATTATGGTAGTACACTGGTAGTGTTAAGGTAGTACACTGGTAGTGTTATGGTAGTACACTGGTAGTGTTATGGTAGTACACTGGTAGTGTTATGGTAGTACACTGGTAGTATTATGGTAGTACACTGGTAGTATTATGGTAGTAAACTGGTAGTATTATGGTAGTACACTGGTAGTGTTAAGGTAGTACACTGGTAGTGTTATGGTAGTACACTGGTAGTGTTAAGGTAGTACACTGGTAGTATTATGGTAGTACACTGGTAGTATTATGGTAGTACACTGGTAGTATTATGGTAGTACACTGGTAGTGTTAAGGTAGTACACTGGTAGTATTATGGTAGTACACTGGTAGTGTTATGGTAGTACACTGGTAGTGTTATGGTAGTACACTGGTAGTATTATGGTAGTACACTGGTAGTGTTATGGTAGTACACTGGTAGTGTTATGGTAGTACACTGGTAGTGTTAAGGTAGTACACTGGTAGTGTTATGGTAGTACACTGGTAGTGTTAAGGTAGTACACTGGTAGTGTTATGGTAGTACACTGGTAGTGTTATGGTAGTACACTGGTAGTATTATGGTAGTACACTGGT
>NC_080728.1:21865000-21872500 GCF_019097595.1 Hemibagrus wyckioides
TAACCTAAGCTAAATTGAGAAGATTTTAAAGTCCCATTCAATCTGTGTGCTAGTCTTTAAGCTAACAGGACTTAACTAGCTATTATACTTACAACTGAGGCTAGCTAAAATAAATTCTATTATACACTCTAACGTATGAAAGATAATAAAGCTGAACTGAATTAAGCTGACAGGACAAAGCTAATATGAGCTAACCTGGCAGGATTTTGCTAATATGAGCTAACCTCTCAGACTCTTGCTAATATGACCTAACCTGACAGGATTTCGCTAACATGAGCTAACCTCTCATCCTGGTGGGCGTGGTCTACTCTGGCATGACTCCGCCCCAGTCCATTGTGATTAATGGCTTAATAAAGGGTTAGATGAGGAGGAAATCTCACGCTGTGTCCTTCACACCTTTGAGTGAGATGTTACATGTTCCGAGTGACCTGACCTATCATCAGCACCACCTGAGGGATGAGTGGTCACTCCATCACTACATCACTCACACCTTTATGACCTGTGCTGAAGAGAACCGGAGCTGTTCTTCTTGCCGAGCCGCCGGACTGCCGGAGAACCTGAAGTGTTACTATATTAATATTTTCTTTAACCTCATGTTATTTTCAAACCCGTTATAAACACTGTTCTTATTATTTTCCTTCACCAAAGAAAACCTGATCATCAAGACGTACACACACACACACACACACACACACACACACTCAGAGCACGCCTCAAGGGGGGTGAAGTAAAGGCTTTCTATTTAGAAAATGGCTGCTGCACAATTGGCTGTACAATAACACCCAGTGTTCCGCTGTCCACCGCGGCTCTAATGCATCTCTACAAAGAACAGAAGACGATTTAAAAAGCTTTCAGCCAGAGCTCAAGACATGACGGCCATTTTAGCATCATTCTCCTAAAACAGGTAGCTGGTGATTACACAGTCGCTACGCTGCACACACTCACCAGCTTCCGCTCTGCTATTCAGCTGAAAATTACTCCTCACCTGCTGGGGGAAAATGGACAGCAAGGACCATCCCCATCTACTCAGGAATATAACCCTGGGTCCAATCTCAGCAGTGCTAGGGATTGGATACTTTAGTCATAGAAGCAATGCACTTGCATTTCATGTCTGATCTCAGGATAAAAATTACCCCAGCAGATAACCTAGCATTGATTTTGGGTTACAAATGAAATGTAAGTAACAACATGTCTGATCTCAGAATAGAAATGACTCGTAAATTACACAGTGTCTGATCTCAGGATAAAAATCATCCCAGCAGCTAACCTAGCATGGATTTAAGTAACAATGTGTCTGATCTCAGAATAGAAATGACTGGTAAACTATATAGTGTCTGATCTCAGAATAGAAATGACTGGTAAACTATATAGTGTCTGATCTCAGAATAAAAATGACTGGTAAACTATATAGTGTCTGATCTCAGAATAGAAATGACTGGTAAAATATATAGTGTCTGATCTCAGAATAGAAATGACTGGTAAAATATATAGTGTCTGATCTCAGAATAGAAATGACTGGTAAAATATATAGTGTCTGATCTCAGAATAGAAATGACTGGTAAACTATATAGTGTCTGATCTCAGAATAGAAATGACTGGTAAACTATATAGTGTACCTAGAAAAAAAGACTGGTAAAATGCATAATGTCTGGATGAAAATGAATGCAAAATGACATTGTGTCTAATCTTGAAATGAAACTAACTACACAGTGTCTGATATTAGGATTAAAATGTCTGCTAAACTGTGTGTCTAACCTTGAGATAACATTGACTGGTAAGTAGCATAGTGTCTTGCTATAAGAACTGCTCTGTGTCTGATCTAAGGCTGTAATAGCTGTCCACAATAGTGTCTGATCTTAGATTAGCAAATCTAGTGTCTATTTTATATTTGTCAGTTCTCATCTAGAATCTGATCACAGGGCTGATGTATTATTGAATGATGAGTTGGAACATTCCTGGATATCTGAACCAGTGTCTAATCTCAGTATAAGTTCAGGAGCTAGCGAGAACAACCTAAAACGTCAAAGCTAACCTAACGAGCATCGCTACTGGGTTGCTACACGGATCCTGATTTAGCTAGACCTGTCAGTCAAGCATGTTCATTTGCATATTAGGCCACGCCCATTAGGACTGGGCTCTATACAGTGAGTTAAGGAGCAGTTTTAAAGTTGGTGCTCTTCATCTTCGGTAAATAAAAAAATTTAACTGAAATGGAATCGTTCATGTGTTTAATGGACATTTCTCTCCGCTGGTCAATGGGATTTGTTCTGGAAGCTTCCGTGGCTCAATCTTTAGGAGAAAATCAGAAACTTTTTCAGGACACAAGCAGAGGGAGTGTTTTGAGAGATTGTCAGCTGAAGGCCGTTAATCCTCCATTACCATCTGCACCAGTGGCACAGCGGCATCGCCTCAGCTGAGGAAGAGGAAGACATGAAGAGCCACTACCATGAGAAAGTAAACTACAATCCAGAGAGAGAGAGAGAGAGAGAGAGAGAGAGAGAGAGAGAGAGAGAGAGATGAGGGTATTGAGGGACAGGGGGATGATGATGATGAAAGTCAGTCTTCAGAAGAAGAGGACACTCTGAGCAAAATAAAAGGTCGAGAGCTCTTCACGCTCGAACAGAGAGAGATATTAGAGTGAATGCTGCTGAATTTATCCTGCTGATCCCGGGTTACAAACACACACACACACACACACACACAGCAATTATACCATACATGACAGTAACACAGCTATAACAGATCACTATCATTAACGAGCTGTGTAAGCTAGCTTGCTGATATCTGACTTTAAAGTATTGTTACATCACAACACAATAAATGACATCACAACATGAAAAACCCATGACAGAAAGCTAACCTATTCATGTTAAATCCATTTTAATGTGAGCAAAAGTGTATAATTACTGACACTACTCCATCTGCAAAAGTTTTGGCACCCGAAGGACCAGCGGTGGATTGTGGTGATTAATTCTCCATAACAGCAGGGTAGGGTACTACTCATTTAACCCTCTCAACTACAAGGTGTGACAGTCTGTGGATCCTGTGTGTGTGTGTGTGTGTGTGTGAGTGTGTGTGTGTGTGTATGTGTGTATGTGTGTGAGTGTGAGTGTGTGTGTGTATGTGTGTGTGTGTGTGTGTGTGAGTGTGTGTGTGTGTGTATGTGTGTATGTGTGTGAGTGTGTGAGTGTCCTAATTAGCACTGATGGTTTAATTACACATCCCATTCTCCTGCAGCACCAACCTGCCAGGATCCACGGAAACCTGGATCCTTCATCTCCAAAACACTGTCCCTTCTCTCTCTCTCTCTCTCTCTCTCTCTCTCTTCATCCTATTGATTTGCTTTTCATCTCTGCTCTTTCCTCCTCTTTTCTCTTCCCCTTTATCTCTCTCTGTCCTCCAGTTTTTCCTCCATGTTTTATTCCATCCATCTCTCTCTCTCTTTTGTCGCATATCTCTCCTTTTAGTCCTTTTTTATCTCTCCTAATGTTAAATGTTCATTTATCTCTTTTTCCACCTCTCTGTTTCTCCTTTCTTGTCTTTTTCCCCTCCACTCTTCACCATCTCCTCTTTCTTTTTTTCCATCTCTACCCCCCCTTCTCTCTCTCACTTCTAGTTGACTGGATTGGTCTCACTGGTCTAAATTTAGCTGTCGACTTTTTGCTTTTAGCCAATGAGGGTTTTATTGAGCTCTCTCTCTCTGTCTCTCTCTCTCTCTCTCTCTCTCTTATAATAAGGCACATTTCATGTATATAATAAACTAGTATAGGATTAATATGAGCATATAAACTATATAATTTTTTTTATCTATAATATCTATCTATAATAAATCCCTCCTTCATCTGGCCAATCATTTATGTATCTATTCCTCTCATCCATCCATCTATCTATACATCCATCCATCCATCCATCCCAACTTCTAAACACAACCAGTTATTCAGTCATCTCTCTCTCTGGCCATACATCCATTTGATGTCTAATTAATGTATCCATTTATACCTAAATTATTCCTTCCATTTTTTCATCCATCCATCTATCTATCCATCCCTCCATCCATCCATCTATACAAGCATTCATTCATCCATCCAACTATCTATAAATCCCCCATCCATCCATCTATACATCCCCTATTCAGTCATCCATCCAAACATACATACATACATGCCCCCATCCATCCATCCATCCATCCATCCATCCATACATCCATCTATACATGCCCCCATCCATCCATCCATCCCCTCCCTCCCTGACCAGACACAGCTGTCCCAGTGTAAAAGCAGGACACTACATACTGTTCCAAGAGACGAGATTTGATGTCCAAAGCAGATGATAAAGCCTGGAGCTCCATACACACGTTCACTCACTACACAGGGAACCTTAGGCCCAGTGTCAGGTCACAGCCTGTCTGTATCAGACTGACCTAATTATCACTCACTCTGTTCATACATCTATATATTTGTGTGTGTGTGTGTGTGTGTGCGTGTGTACTTGTGTGTGTGTGTGTGTGTGTGTGTGTGTGCATGTGTACTTGTGTGTGTGTGTGTGTGTGCATGTGTACTTGTGTGTGTGTGTGTGTGTGTGTATGTGTGTGAAAGGCCCCTGGGACCAGGTCCACTTTGTAGAATGAGTTGAGGATTAGACCGGATTTGGACAACACTCATTAGCCTCGGGTGTTGAGGGTCTGAAATTAAATTATCACACACACACACACACACACACGCAAGATGAGTGCATTACCTAGCAACACAATCACAACACTGCAGTGGTTGTGTCAAAATCAGCCTTCTTGGAGGGACGTGATGTTACACACACACACAGAGAGAGAGAGAGAGAGAGAGAGAGAGAGAGAGAGACAGATATGCATGTGGGAGGAGTGGGAGAAGAACAATACCATCTTTCAGGTCCAACAAAACTCCCACTCTATTACACACACACACACACACACACACCACATCCTTCCATGTATCTGTCCAGCCATTTTCCCTTCCTTTAGTCAGTAAGTTCTTCTTCGCAATGACCTCCAGTTAAAGAAGAAAGGAGGAAAAGACCAGTGGAGTGGATGTGACGTGCAGTAATAGGAACAGACGTCCATTAATTAGACGTAATTGTTGTGAGCTGAGGGGACAGGAGACGAGAAACGACACGCTGTAATTAATCTCCACTACCATGAAAAGTCTGAGTGCACCACTCAAAACTGCTCTTATTCCCTCATTCTACTTCTGTCAGATTAAGAGGAGTAAGAGAGAGAGAGAGAGTAAAAAGACAGACAGCTGTTTGAGTTAGAGCTGCTGGACAGAGCTGCTGGACAGAGCTGGGTACAGTGTGTGAGGGATGTGCTAGAGCTCTGAGGGAGAGAGAGAGGGAGAAGATTATCATCATACTCAAGTGTCTGAGCAAGTCTGGGAAATAAGGGAGTAAGTTATGCTAGTAATTGCTAATAATTGTGGGAGTAAGTTATGCTGGTTATTTAGGGAGTATGTTATGCTAGCAGTTAAGGGAGTAAGTTATGGTAGTAAATAATGGAGTATGTTATGCTAGTAAGTGCTAGCAATTAAGGGATCAAGTCATGGCAAAATCAGCAACAGCACACAGTCCAATAATCCCAAATCAAGCAAACAGGGCAGTACAGAGCTGGCCGAATCAGCAACAGAG
Source organism: Hemibagrus wyckioides (assembly GCF_019097595.1). Classification (NCBI taxonomy): domain Eukaryota; kingdom Metazoa; phylum Chordata; class Actinopteri; order Siluriformes; family Bagridae; genus Hemibagrus; species Hemibagrus wyckioides. The sequence continues at coordinate 21,870,653 of NC_080728.1, forward strand.
GAAGAGTCAAAATCAGACAGACAGGAACCGAAGTGAAGGCAGGATGACAAATCAGGAGCACAAGGCAGGCTGAAGAAACCATCTGGTGAAGGACAATGCATTGGCAGCATGCTTAAATAGCACAAGCCCACATAAAATGGCCGCCGACCCAGAAGTGACGTCACTGAAACTGTGGGAGAACATGCCGACACAACCTACCGATCAGTAGTCCAACACCTTGACCACTTCCCGGATCCTAGCCCTGAGCTTAGTTCTGAAACGGGGATTAAACTGTTACCACACTGCATTTTCTCTCCAGCTCTAATGTGTTTCTGCAGGACATATGTCATTAAGCTGTCCTCTCATTGGTCAGAGCGTGTCTGCTTCTGTTCTACGGTCAGCAGCTCTGTGAGCGTATAGTGGCTCTCATTCAGCTGTAGTCCTTATCGATCTGAGCAAGACTCCAGGTTTCATCTGGACATGATGTGGACCCATGATGTGGTAGCGTAGTGGTTAAGGCATTAGCCTACTAATCAGAAGGTTGTGAGTTGTGAGAAATGTAAATGTGTGATGTACAGAATCAAAGACATGCTAAACCATGCTGCGCGACATTAGCGAACCAAACATGCTATTAAACACATTTCCCATGATTCCCACCGTTGATGAAACTGACTCCAGCCGTCACACAGTCATGACAATAACTCACTTCTAACTTAGCAAGCTGGTTTAGTTTCAGGATAAACGTTTAGCTTAGCCACTCAGCACGTATTTGTAATCTTCTACTAATTAGAGATAAAGTTTCCAGATATGTCTGCGCTCCAGTGTGTCAGTTTCTGAACCACGTGAAAGAAGCTATGAGTGATTAGCAGGATATCAGACGCCAGATAATGAAGCGGTAGAGAGAAAGATAGAGCAGGAATAAGAATAAAAAATAAATAAAAGCGCATAAAGCAGAAAGAACAAACAGGACTGTGTGTTTTGATGGCGTGTCAATCACCGAGCGCCACTCAGCTGAGAGCTAGCTATCAGCAGGAACACGTCTGTTAGCGGCTACAATTCAAAAAACCCTGATTAGAGCGTTTAATGGGCTTAATTAGCTTCTCCTTCTCACACACACACACACACACACACACACGCTAGTCAGTCAGTCCTTGCTAGCAACTTCAAACATACTATATCTAAATCTAAATGTATTTTTTTGTTGTATTTTGTGATGCGTATTTTAAAGATATTTTAAAGATATCTAAGCAGTCATTCCCCTGCTTAGATTAGCATTAGCTTCATTAGCATGCTGAGTTTAGCTAGCTCACTTTATTAAAACCCTGACTGTGTTTTTATCTAAAGTCTGATGCTAGTGAGGACATTTTACTAACATAATAAAGTCATACTCAACGAACAAAACTCTCTCTCTCTCTCTCCCTCTCCCTCTTTCTCTCAGTACAATAGAGAGTAAGTGAGAGACGAGTGCAGCGTCCATTCCTCACTTTAACCCTGTTAAAGGTGAATTGCTTTGTTTTGCGTCTGTTTTTCAGAGGGATGAATCAGGATGAGAGCTTCTCCTCCATCTCTCTCCGTCTCTCTCTCTCTCTCTCTCTCCGCTCAGCCGTTTTGGATATGTCACATCCAATAACGATGAAAAATTGTCTCCCTTCTCTCCAGAGTCTGAGCTCCGAGTCTCAGCGCTCCACACAAAAGTGGCATTTTAACAGGGCCTGAATGGCCGAGTGCACTGCGGGAAACACCTGAAGAAAAACAGCACACACACACAAAACACACACACACACAAAACACACACACACAAAACACACACACACACAAAACACACACACACACAAAACACACACACACAAAACACACACACATACACAC
>NC_080728.1:21875000-21895000 GCF_019097595.1 Hemibagrus wyckioides
ATTCCAACTGTTTCCATAACCCCAATTTCCCATTGTTTCCATAACCCCACATTCCCACTGTTTCCCTAACCCCACATTCCCAATGTTTCCCTAACCCCACGTTCCAACTGTTTCCCTAACCCCACATTTCCACTGTTTCCCTAACCCCACATTCCCACTGTTTCCATAACCCCACATTCTCACTGTTTCCATAACCCCACATTCCCACTGTTTCCATATCCCCCCCATTCCCACTGTTTCCCTAACCCCACATTCCCACTGTTTCCATAACCCCACATTCCAACTGTTTCCCTAACCCCACATTTCCACTGTTTCCCTAACCCCACATTCTCACTGTTTCCATAACCCCACATTCCCACTGTTTCCATAACCCCACATTCTCACTGTTTCCATAACCCCACATTCCCACTGTTTCCATATCCCCCCCATTCCCACTGTTTCCCTAACCCCACATTCCCACTGTTTCCATAACCTCACATTCCAACTGTTTCCCTAACCCCACATTTCCACTGTTTCCCTAACCCCACATTCTCACTGTTTCCATAACCCCACATTCCCACTGTTTCCATATCCCCCCCATTCCCACTGTTTCCCTAACCCCACATTCCCACTGTTTCCATAACCCCACATTCCAACTGTTTCCCTAACCCCACATTCCCATTGTTTCCCTAACCACACATTCCAACTGTTTCCCTAACCCCACATTTCCACTGTTTCCCTAACCCCACATTCTCACTGTTTCCATAACCCCAGATTCCCACTGTTTCCATATCCCCCCCATTCCCACTGTTTCCCTAACCCCACATTCCCATTGTTTCCATAACCCCACATTCCAACTGTTTCCATAACCCCACATTCCAACTGTTTCCATAACCCCACATTCCCACTGTTTCCCTAACCACACATTCCAACTGTTTCCCTAACCCCACATTCCAACTGTTTCCATAGCCCCACATTCCCACTGTTTCCATAACCCCACATTCCAACTGTTTCCATAACCCCACATTCCCTCTGTTTCCCTAACCCCACATTCCAACTGTTTCCCTAACCCCACATTTCCACTGTTTCCCTAACCCCACATTCTCACTGTTTCCATAACCCCACATTCCCACTGTTTCCATATCCCCCCCATTCCCACTGTTTCCCTAACCCCACATTCCCATTGTTTCCATAACCCCACATTCCAACTGTTTCCCTAACCCCACATTCCCACTGTTTCCCTAACCCCACATTCCCACTGTTTCCCTAACCCCACATTCCCATTGTTTCCCTAACACCACATTCCAACTGTTTCCCTAACCCCACATTCCCACTGTTTCCCTAACCCCACATTCCAACTTTTTTTTTTTTTTTTTCATTTCAACTGTTTCCCTAACCCCACATTCCCATTCTTTCCCTAACCCCACATTCCCACTGTTTCCCTAACCACACATTCCCAATGTTTCCCTAACCCCACATTCCCACTGTTTCCCTAACCCCACATTCCAACTGTTTCCATAACCCCAATTTCCCATTGTTTCCATAACCCCACATTCCCACTGTTTCCCTAACCCCACATTCCCAATGTTTCCCTAACCCCACTTTCCAACTGTTTCCCTAACCCCACATTTCCACTGTTTCCCTAACCCCACATTCCCACTGTTTCCATAACCCCACATTCTCACTGTTTCCATAACCCCACATTCCCACTGTTTCCATATCCCCCCCCATTCCCACTGTTTCCCTAACCCCACATTCCCACTGTTTCCCTAACCCCACATTCCCATTGTTTCCCTAACACCACATTCCAACTGTTTCCCTAACCCCACATTCCCACTGTTTCCCTAACCCCACATTCCCATTGTTTCCCTAACCCCACATTCCAACTGTTTCCCTAACCCCACATTCCCACTGTTTCCCTAACCCCACATTTCCACTGTTTCCCTAACCCCACATTCCCACTGTTTCCATAACCCCACATTCTCACTGTTTCCATAACCCCACATTCCCACTGTTTCCATATCCCCCCCCATTCCCACTGTTTCCCTAACCCCACATTCCCACTGTTTCCCTAACCCCACATTCCCATTGTTTCCCTAACACCACATTCCAACTGTTTCCCTAACCCCACATTCCCACTGTTTCCCTAACCCCACATTCCCATTGTTTCCCTAACCCCACATTCCAACTGTTTCCCTAACCCCACATTCCCACTGTTTCCCTAACCCCACATTCCCACTGTTTCCATATCCCCCCCATTCCCACTGTTTCCCTAACCCCACATTCCCACTGTTTCCATAACCCCACATTCCAACTGTTTCCCTAACCCCACATTCCCATTGTTTCCCTAACCACACATTCCAACTGTTTCCCTAACCCCACATTTCCACTGTTTCCCTAACCCCACATTCCCACTGTTTCCATAACCCCAGATTCCCACTGTTTCCATATCCCCCCCATTCCCACTGTTTCCCTAACCCCACATTCCCATTGTTTCCATAACCCCACATTCCAACTGTTTCCATAACCCCACATTCCAACTGTTTCCATAACCCCACATTCCCACTGTTTCCCTAACCACACATTCCAACTGTTTCCCTAACCCCACATTCCAACTGTTTCCATAGCCCCACATTCCCACTGTTTCCATAACCCCACATTCCAACTGTTTCCATAACCCCACATTCCCATTGTTTCCCTAACACCACATTCCAACTGTTTCCCTAACCCCACATTCCCACTGTTTCCCTAACCCCACATTCCAACTGTTTCCATATCCCCCACATTCCTAATATTCTCATAACCCCACATTCCCATTGTTTCCATAACCCCACATTCCCACTGTTTCCATATCCTCACATTATAACTTTTTCTTTAACCCCACATTCCCACTGTTTCCCTAACCCCACATTCCCACTGTTTCCATAACCCCACATTCCCACTGTTTCCCTAACCCCACATTCCCACTGTTTCCCTAACCCCACATTCCCACTGTTTCCCTAACCCCACATTCCCACTGTTTCCCTAACCCCACATTCTCACTGTTTCCATAACCCCACATTCCCACTGTTTCCATAACCCCACATTCCCACTGTTTCCATATCCCCCCCATTCCCACTGTTTCCCTAACCCCACATTCCCACTATTTCCCTAACCCCACATTCCCACTGTTTCCATATCCCCCACATTCCTAATATTCTCATAACCCCACATTCCCATTGTTTCCATAACCCCACATTCCCACTGTTTCCATATCCTCACATTATAACTTTTTCCCTAACCCCACGTTCCCACTGTTTCCCTAACCCCACATTGCCACTGTTTCCATATCCTCACATTCCCACTGTTTCCATAACCCCACATTATAACTTTTTCCCTAACCCCACATTCCCACTGTTTCCATATCCCCCACATTCTCACTGTTTCCCTAACCCCACATTCCCACTGTTTCCCTAACCCCACATTCCCACTGTTTCCCTAACCCCACATTCTCACTGTTTCCATAACCCCACATTCCCACTGTTTCCATAACCCCACATTCCCACTGTTTCCATATCCCCCCCATTCCCACTGTTTCCCTAACCCCACATTCCCACTATTTCCCTAACCCCACATTCCCACTGTTTCCATATCCCCCACATTCCTAATATTCTCATAACCCCACATTCCCATTGTTTCCATAACCCCACATTCCCACTGTTTCCATATCCTCACATTATAACTTTTTCCCTAACCCCACGTTCCCACTGTTTCCCTAACCCCACATTGCCACTGTTTCCATATCCTCACATTCCCACTGTTTCCATAACCCCACATTATAACTTTTTCCCTAACCCCACATTGCCACTGTTTCCATATCCTCACATTCCCACTGTTTCCATATCTTCACATTATAACTTTTTCCCTAACCCCACATTCCCACTGTTTCCATATCCTCACATTATAACTTTTTCCCTAACCCCACATTCCCACTGTTTCCATATCTTCACATTATAACTTTTTCCTAACCCCACATTCCCACTGTTTCCCTAACCCCACATTCCCACTGTTTCCCTAACACCACATTCCCACTGTTTCCCTAACCCCACATTCCCACTGTTTCCATATCCTCACATTATAACTTTTTCCATAACCCTCCTTTATTACATTTTCTTGAAAACATCCGTTATTTATTTTATCATTTCCTCTTTTTCTATAAAGCATGTGTATGTTTCCAGTTCCCTCCATTCCCGGTGTTTTAGCTCGGCGTTCCAGTTTCCTGTCGATCTAATCCTCAGCTCCTCGCAGCCTGCAGCTTCTTCTCATGGATTCAAATTAGAGCTTAATGTGTTATGAATACAAGATTGAAAAGAACGTTTTAACAAAATGTCCTTGCCACGTTTATTTCCCATCACGCACCGGGGCTGGAATGCGGCGTGAGGCGAGCTCGTCATATTTCAGCTGGGAGTGTTTGTGTCTTTGCAGGAAGACCAGATCAATATTTCATTAGTGCAACTCTTCAACGCATGAAGGAGAGACGAGACGCTGGCACTCGCAAATCTGCTTATTTTCCTCTCACACCCGAGACAGCGTACACATTATGGGTATGTGTTTGTGACAAAGGAAGGAGAAAAGTATGTGTGTGTGTGTGTGTGCGTGTGTGTGTTAAGAGAAAACTAAATTGCCCTGATGTACTGAATGAACACAGTTATATAAATATATATCAGTGTAGTGGAATAGGTATTGATTTCCCGCTGGGCTGTGCATGTTGTTTGCTCTGTCTGTGTGTGTGTGTGTGCATGTGTGTGTGTGCATGTGTGTGTGTGCGTGTGTGTGCGTGTGTGTGTGTCCGTGTGTGTGTGTGGGTGTGTGTGCATGTGTGTGTGTGTGTGCGTGTGTGTGTGTCCGTGTGTGTGTGTGTGTGTGTGTGGGTGTGTGTGTGTGCGTGTGTGTGTGCATGTGTGTGCGTGTGTGTGTGCATGTGTGTGCGTGTGTGTGGGTGTGTGTGTGTGTGCATGTGTGTCATAACCGAGTGATGGCCAAAGCGAGGATGAAAGCTGTGCAGGTGTTGGGCAATGAATGGCTGAGGCAACTCTCCAGCCTTTGGCATTTCTAATGAATCTGTGTGTGTGTGTGTGTGTGTGTGTGTGTGTGTGTAGTCTTTGAAGCCAGAGAACAGAGACTAACCTTTAACTCAACGGCGTCTGCCGCTGGAATTCCCTCTCGCTCCAATCGATGGCAAGTTGTGCTTCTGATCTAGAAGACAGAGAGCAGAGGTTAACAGCCTCAGCCTCGTGTCCCAAACCACACTGTGTTCACTAGATTGTGTTCACTAGATTCTGTTCACTACATCAAGCCATTTAAAGTGTACAGTGTGACTCTACACACCAGGAAGCCCAGCAGGGTCAGAATACAAAGGAGCAGGAAACTTATCACAAGATGGACAAATATTTTTGTAATTAAATAAATAAATATTGCCTTTCAGTTGCTTTGTGGAAAGATCTGCACGTGTTTATGGATTCCTGAAACATTTTTCACGTCCACTCATTTCGGCTCAATCCATCAACACATGCTCCACTGGCTTACACTCTCATTACTCTGACCAATCAGAGAGCCACTGGCTTACACTCTCATTACTCTGACCAATCAGAGAGCCACTGGCTTAAAACTTTATTACTCTGACCAGTCAGACAGCCACTGGCTTAAAACTTTATTACTCTGACCAATCAGAGAGCCACTGGCTTAAAACTTTATTACTCTGACCAATCAGAGAGCCACTGGCTTAAAACTTTATTACTCTGACCAGTCAGACAGCCACTGGTTTACACCCTCATTACTCTGACCAATCAGAGAGCCACTGGCTTACACTCTCATTACTCTGACCAATCAGAGAGCCACTGGCTTAAAACTTTATTACTCTGACCAATCAGACAGCCACTGGTTTACACCCTCATTACTCTGACCAATCAGACAGCCACTGGCTTAAAACTTTATTACTCTGACCAATCAGACAGCCACTGGTTTACACCCTCATTACTCTGACCAATCAGACAGCCACTGGCTTAAAACTTTATTACTCTGACCAATCAGACAACCACTGGCTTAAAACTTTATTACTCTGACCAATCAGACAACCACTGGTTTACACCCTCATTACACTGACCAGTCAGGGAGCAGAAGTGTCTGGCTGATGTCTCGGAGGTATGGGAAATTGTTGTGAGTTGATAAAGAAACGAAAGGAAGGAAAAGAAATGATAAGAAGGAAAGTTTCTTTGTCAGGTTGAAGGTGAGATTGAATGTAATAAGATTATCTACAAATCATATTTTACAATAAAATTCTCTCTTCAAGAATAACACAAAGATCAGTCTCTGATGTTGGGATGTTGAGGAAACTCCACTTCCAATTCATCCCAGAGGTGTTCAGTGGGGTTGAGTCAGAGTCAGGGCTCTGTGCAAGACACTCCACATCTTCCACTCCAGCCTTCAACCTCCACACACACCTTCCAGTAAAGGAAACTGTAAAGCTCCACCCACAGAGAGGTTCTGCACAAATGTATGCTTCAGACTTTGTGTACACAGTTTGGAAAAGAAGCTCATGTGGGTGTGATGGACAGGGAGCACATACTTTTGATTCCTGTAGATCCCATTCTCCTTTTCCCTTATTTCTACCAATCCCCAAATCTTTACTGTCTGCTCAGTTCTCTCTCCTGTTCCTCAAGACTCTGCCCTCTCTTGGTTCCTCTGGAGTGCTATAGTGTTCCTCTGGTGGTTTAGGACAGAGCCTATGAGCTAATGTGATGAACCTTCACCAGGAACTGATAAGAAATAAAATGATGTTTAAGACAGAACTAAACACAACACAACGTGATGAATGAATGTGAAGTCCTGAGGTTCTGAAAGCCTCTTTTCTTAGCTCAGAGTGAAGATTTCCCGAGCGATCATCAACTCCAAACACAAGCATCAAAAGAAAACACCCAGAAGAACCCATGTCATTTCCTTGTGTTGGTTTTCCCATCAGCTCAGTAATCTCCATCTGTGGATATTACCATCAACAAGCTCATGGTTTCTCCACTCATCCTGCCTTCGCTCACATCCACCTCGGTAGGAAACCCAACTCAAGTGGTTTCTATGGCAACCTCTATTCTGAGCAATGTTGGCTTGCTAACTAGCTTTGTAAGCTAGGTAGTGTGATAGCAGACTCTATTTGATAATCCTGGATTAATAATGCATGATCATTTTTATTATTCTGTTATATAGCATAATTAATCTGGTCAATGTTAAATGCATCAATGTCAGGCTACATAACATGTTATAACAGCTGTGGATGCAGCACTAACTGTGTTGAGAAGTTACTAGGACCAGTCATGGAGTGTGTTAACTTTTAATGCCCTGAGATATTTCTTTTTTACTTTGGCAGCTGAATTTCAGTATCCAGGACACAATTCATTTAAAAGCAGAGTTTCAGTTTTCATATGTGACAAAATTTCAACGCAGTGAGAGTGAGAAGATTCTAATTTTTATTGGACTCGGTTCAGAAGCCTAAGCTGCTTTGAGACGCTCTGATCCTGAGTTTTCAAACTAGCTCCTATCATAACCTGGAAATCTTCCACGTACACACAGCGCTGTGTCCCGAAATGAAAAATGAGAATGTGAAAGGGGTTATCGATAAACACTGGAGGAGAGAAGAAGAAGAGAATGAGAGAGGGTTTATTTTCCTCTGTCGCCTTGATGCACAGATTAAAAGCTATTGCTTTCTCCTGACAGGTGTGGAAACGAAAAAAAAAATCCTGGACAGGCGATTTATTTACTCGCATATGAAAAACTTAGCATTTTATAAATGACTGTGAACCGCAGTGCCACAACAGATAATGCTGAGACTGAAAGCGCAAGGAACGATAAGGCAGAATGTTAGCACTAAACTGCTGGTGTGATGCTGTAGTCATGACAAACATCACATGCTAAATAATATCTAATACATCTACAGATCCTCAGACTTCACAACATGACAGCAAGCTGACGGCTGGAGCACTGATCCACTGGACATCAACACTGTGTGACGTGACATCTCCATGAGATGATAGGAGGAAGGAATCTTGAGAGAAACCAGACTTAAAAAAGGGAACCATCCTCATCTGGGTGACACAGAGATAAACCATTTCTCTTCTAGGACTGTGAACTCGATGGTCAAAAAGTGCTTGAGAAGATTCATTCTTGTTGTTGTTATCAACTGTTCACTCAGTTGGTGTCCAAAGCCACCTCCATATTCTCTAAATGGTTCTATCCACAGCAGTCTCATGTATCTCCAGGCTGCGTGTGGTTTATCCTCAGCACCAGTCACACCTCCAAGTGATGAGACTCCAGCCAGAAGTAGGGCATCAGGATGGATCGGGCAAGTCCGGAGAGCAGAAGTGGACAGGAACACTGGAAGAAGTGCAATCTGACTGATCGGAGATCCTTAAGGGAATGTCTGGAATCAAGAAGTGTGCTCTGATTGGTTAGAGTAGGAGTTGTGATGGGAATTTCAGGCAGTAGTCCTGGTGGCTGAAACTGCATCACTATTGGTTACACTGTGATGAGGGGTGGGGACTGTGGTCTGATTGCAGTGGGGTAGGAACTGTGGTCTGATCAGTTCAGATTGACTACACAGTGGAATTAGGGGTGGAAACAGTGGTCTGAAACAGGAAGTGTGCTCTGATTGGTTAGAGTAGGAGTTGGAATGGGAATTTCAGGCAGTAGTCTTGGTGGATGAAACTGCACGCTACTGGTTACACTGTGATGGTCTGATTGCAGTGGGGTAGGATCTGTGGTCTGATCAGGTTAGATTGATTACACAGTGGAATTAGGGGTGGGAAATGTGGAATTAGGGGTGGGAAATGTGGTCTGATTGCAGTGGGATTTGGGTGGGAGCTGTGGTCTGATTGGTCAAGGCCATGTTGGGGCTGGTCCCTATGATCCATGGAGACCATACAAATGACATACTATTATTTACATTTCTTATTAATAAAGAGAAGTGTCATGGCTTTTGGTGCAACAGATCCCCCATCTAATATAAAATACAGTCCCCGTGGTAATGGACTCTGATTTTTGGACGTGGTTGGCAGTGTATAATGTGTCCAGTTGTTTTCTATTCATCAGGCTTATCACTCTTGTCCCCAGACATCAGTACATTCAGAGTGTGTTGTGTTTAACACTGGCTCTGGTTACTCTAAAGCTCCTGATGTGGTGATTGGCTGGCGTCCAGAGCGTCCAGCTGCTTTGGCATGCAAGCAAATCCCAAAGAACGTGGAGCTTTAGGAGTGCTTATCAATGGAGCGCTGAGCTGTTTACCAGCCAAGACTCCTGAAACAAACGGTGTGAAATTGGTGGCCATTCGACACCGCTTCCCGTCTCTGTTGCCAGCTAATCAGCGTCCGCTGGTGGTGTGTGAGTGTGTGAAGGCCAAACATGATTCAGCACCAGGTTCTCCTTTCATGACCAGCCATGGCACTCATCCCGCGTTCACGATTTCCTCGCTTTAGTTGTTCCCTCGCCTTGTTTTTAAACTTGCCTATCAGAGCAGCTCTGGAAGATACACTTCCAAAAATTCAGAGTTACTAAGAGCAGTGTCAATTTCATCAACTCTCCTGAAACTGAGATCTAAAGCACCTCACTGGGTTTCATATCTCTGGAAGAGGCTTTCACCAAAAAACACCAGTACATTCATTCAAGCCAGTCATCAGAATCAGCACTTCCTGTAGGTTAATGACTCATACTCTACATTAACACATATATGAACTAATGATGGATGGATGGATTCTTCATCTTGCTTGTTATCTATACATGTGACCAACTCTCTTTTATTTTCTCCAAGCTGAAAGTCATTCCTGCTGGATATTTCCTTCATATTTGTCCCATTCATTTTATATGAGCCCCTGATTAACTGAATAATAAACATAAATTTAATTACTTTTCATATTTGGGGATATTTCTGTAGCTAGAATTCAGTATGACAGCCTGCGCACTTAGGAAATATTCACTCCCTTTTTTCATTAAGACTCAGTGTTGAAGCATGAGGAACAAGCAGAAGGCTTGTATACAGATGACCTCTGACTCGGAGTCATGTACACGCTGATATTATAACAAAATTAGCCACGTTATCACGTTATTACTCTCTTCAACACGTCACGACTTTCTTCCTTTTAACAATCAGCGAAACCGACAGCCGAGGCACAGACACGTCTGCTGGTGTGTCAGACAAATTCCCCTGCTCTGAGTTTGATCAGTTTTCATTATTATTAGTAAGTGTTGAACGGGAAAGTGTTCAGAGATGAGAGGATGAAGTGTTTAGATACATCCTGAATCATATCTTTGTTTCTTTCTTCAAGAAAGAACTACCCCCTGGGCTGGGGGTAGTTAGGATAGAAAGGTTCATGGTGGACTATTTCTGTGTGTGTAATGTGCAGTGGGTAGACAGTGTGTCAGGACACATGTGCTGCTAAATGTCCAAAATGTAAATTCACTAGTGCTTTAATTTAAGAGAATCCAAGAAGAATCCATGATGATAACAACATGGTATTCATAGATAACCTAACAATGGACTAACACAGAAAAGGTGAACACAATCAGGTAGTAAACCACTGACAGGACAGAGGCTGAGACATGACCAGAAACCCAAAACTCAAGCACATGGTGTTCACTGCTGTTGGAACCATATTTCTCAACCAAATGAGAAACCATAACAGATATGATGTAATGCTATCTCCAGTCAGACAAACCAGATGATTTCCTCCTTCCTTCACAAACCGTGGAACCATGTTCGAAAGCAACATCCATTAAATATCTAAAAAACCCTTGAGGAACCCTTTTGTTCTTGAACAGGTGCACCTACTTAAATAATACCACTCATTTTTAGAGTAGAGAATCTGTGAGGCTCTCAGTCAAGAGCCCAGCATCATCTCCTGGGATTTAAACTCATAACCTCTAGATTATTAACTCTCAGTCTTCACAGCTATGAGTCTCAGCCCTGATTTGGGGAAGCAACTCTGTAAAGAGGCTTCAGTTCATGAGGAACGAGCTTCAAGGCCAGTGTGTGAAGTCTTCACAGTCACTCTCAGTGTAGCACAGTGAGGATGAAACAAGGCTGTTTGATCTGTAAGTCAAACTGAGGGTGAAGAATTCACGGTCAAAGTGGACTCAGCTGATCCCTATTATTCCCCGATCCATTATTTAAACGCAGGATACTTCAACAGAGCCGTTGTTTATCTGTGGGAGAAATCCTGCTATGAAATATTGATTTCTGAAGAGCTCACATCTTCTGTGGGCGTTCTGTAGCGTGCTCTGAGTCCTCGCTGTCGTTTATCCTCAGCACACAGCCGAGGTGTCAGACAGACAGACAGAATAAAGAGAGACAGATTGTCTCCATCACACATTTGCGTGGTTTTTTTTCATTTAATTTCTCTCATTTTGCATCTTCAATTAATCTTAGAGACGGATGTAGCGTCCGTATGTCCTCCAACACCACGCAAACGCTCCGGCGAGTTTCATGAACACACGCTGATAAGCTTTGAAATTGAGTTTGTGTATGTTATTTTTTTATTTCTTTCTTTTCTTTTTTTTTTTTACAAAGGGAAGCCTGCTGAGCATTTTCAATGGGGAATGGAAGACAAATGAGAACAGCTAGCTGTCGTTTATTGTTCTGAGTCAATCCATCTCCAAATCCCTTTTTTCTGGTTCAGCTACAAGTCATAAACACACACATCATATTACATCACAATCTCAAGGTCTGACGTTTATAAATATCACAGAAAAAGACAATTTCTTGCAAATGCGGGAAAAGGTTTTTGTAAATGTCAAATCTCATCAAAGGATAATAAAGTGTGAAAAAAATTAAATAGAGTTCATTTGGGAAGTAACTGAATGCAGCCTCGGCTATGTCCCTGAGTCAGACAGGTGGGTGTGGTTTTTACTGAGACAGGTGGGTGTGGTTTTTACTGAGACAGGTGGCCATGGTTTTTACTGAGACAGGTGGGTGTGGTTTTTACTGGGGCAGGTGGGTGTGTTTTTTATTGAGACAAATGGGCGTGTTTTTTATTGAGACAGGTGGGCGTGTTTTTTATTGAGACAGGTGGGCGTGGTTTTTACTGAGACAGGTGGGTATGTTTTTACTGAGACAGGTGAGCATGGTTTTTACTGAGACAGGTGGGTGTGTTTTTTTATTAAGACAGATGGGCGTGTCTGGGGGCACACAGGTGTTTATATTGAGAGAGGGAGATGGGGGTGTCTCTGACTGGGGGCACACAGGTGTTTATATTGAGAGAGGGAGATGGGGGTGTCTCTGACTGGGGGCACACAGGTGTTTATATTGAGAGAGGGAGATGGGCGTGTCTCTGACTGGGGGCACACAGGTGTTTATATTGAGAGAGGGAGATGGGGGTGTCTGTGACTGGGGGCACACAGGTGTTGATATGGAGAGGGGGAGATGGGCGTGCCGCTGACTGGGGGCACACAGGTGTTTATATTGAGAGAGGGAGATGGGGGTGTCTCTGACTGGGGGCACACAGGTGTTTATATTGAGAGAGGGAGATGGGGGGGTCTCTGACTGGGGGCACACAGGTGTGTATATTGAGTGGGGTAGATGCGGGGGTCTCTGACTCGGGGCACACAGGTGTTTATATTGAGACGGGGAGATGGGGGTGTCTCTGACTGGGGGCACACAGGTGTATATATTGAGAGGGGGGGATGGGGGTGTCTCTGACTGGGGGCACACAGGTGTTTACATTGAGAGGGGGAGATGGGGGTGTCTCTGACGGGGCACACAGGTGTTTATATTGAGAGAGGGAGATGGGGGTGTCTCTGACTGGGGGCACACAGGTGTTTATATTGAGAGAGGGAGATGGGGGTGTCTCTGACGGGGCACACAGGTGTTTATATTGAGAGAGGGAGATGGGGGTGTCTCTGACTGGGGGCACACAGGTGTTTATATTGAGAGTGGGAGATGGGGGTGTCTCTGACTGGGGGCACACAGGTGTTTATATTGAGAGGGGGAGATGGGGGTGTCTCTGACTGGGGGCACACAGGTGTTTATATTGAGAGAGGGAGATGGGGGTGTCTCTGGCTGGGTGCACACAGGTGTTTATATTGAGAGGGGGGGGGGGGGGTGTCTCTGACTGGGGGCACACAGGTGTTTATATTGAGAGGGGGAGATGGGGGTGTCTCTGACTGGGGGCACACAGGTGTTTATGTGGAGAGAGGGAGGTGGGGGTGTCTGTGACTGGGGGCACACAGGTGTATATATTGAGGGGGGAGATGGGCGTGTCTCAGACTGGCACACAGGTGTTTATATTGAGGGGGGAGATGGGTGTGTCTCTGACTGGGGGCACACAGGTGTTTATATTGAGAGTGGGAGATGGGCGTGTCTCTGACTGGCACACAAGTATTTATATTGAGGGGGGAGATGGGCGTGTCTCTGACAGATGTTTATATTGAGAGGGGGAGATGGGCGTGTCTCTGACTGGCACACAAGTGTTTATATTGAGGGGGGAGATGGGCGTGTCTCTGACAGATGTTTATATTGAGAGGGGGAGATGGGCGTGTCTCTGACAGGTGTTTATATTGAGAGCGGGAGATGGGCGTGTCTCTGACAGGTGTTTATATTGAGAGGAGGAGATGGGCGTGTCTCTGACTGGGGCAGATGGGTGTTTATCTTTTAGTGAGACGGTTGAGTGTTGTTTTTGAAAGGAGGAGATGGGTGTGTCTTAGTCTTCTCCACTTTTCTTGCTCCATTTCACTCGGTATCTCCGCCCGTCTCTCTTCTCTTCTGCTGCCTCTATAAACACGTCTGTGTTTATTTGCACTCTTGCCTCAGTGCTGAAAGATCTCTGCACTTCTTCATCATCTTCAGTCTGTGAGGAGGAGGCAGAGTAAAC
This sequence comes from Hemibagrus wyckioides, assembly GCF_019097595.1. Classification (NCBI taxonomy): domain Eukaryota; kingdom Metazoa; phylum Chordata; class Actinopteri; order Siluriformes; family Bagridae; genus Hemibagrus; species Hemibagrus wyckioides. Next base: position 21,888,863 of record NC_080728.1, read on the forward strand.
ACTGCTCTCGTCTTCATCTCAGTAATCCTGTTTACACACAGGACACACCACCTCTGGAGGACAACACACTGTGTCTGAGAGTCACAGGGGAACCCACACCGTCCACCTTCATTTCCTGCTCACTCTCTCCATCTCCCCTGACCTCAATCGCGCTCCATCAGCCCAGACCTGATTGGTGTTCAGTGTTTGTTTGTCTGGTTTTGCATTGGAGCCACGGGGCTAAAGTAGTAAACATGAAATAGAAGTCTAAGCACAGATGCTTCTTGACAGATGACACACACCTGCTGATGTGGTGGAGGACAGAGGGCCTGTAGTCCATAAAGATGAAAGTTACAGGAGAGGGATGGATATGAAGCTCACCAGATGAACACCGTCTTCATTATTGCATGGTGTGTGATGGGATATGATGGGATATGTTTGTGGTGTGTTGGAGTGTTTGGTGGAAGGCGGTGCTTGATGGTGAACTTTGGTGTTTATTGATGAAGGCTGGTGTTAAAGTAACTAATCATAAGTTTTTTGTGTTGATGGTGAAATTTTGTGTTTGATGTTTAAAGTCGGTGTTTGTTGGTGATTGATGGTGAATGTTAGTATTTAAATGTCTAAAGGTAAATATTGGTGTCAATAGAACATGTTAATGGTAGGTAAAAAATTTTGGTGTGTGTGTGTGATGGTGAATGTTGGGGTGTGATGGTGAATGTTGGTGTGTGTGTGTGTGATGGTGAATGTTGGGGTGTGATGGTGAATGTTGGTGTGTGTGTGTGTGATGGTGAATGTTGGGGTGTGATGGTGAATGTTGGTGTGTGTGTGTGTGATGGTGAATGTTGGTGTTTGATGGTGAATGTTGGTGTGTGTGTGATGGTGAATGTTGGTGTGTGTATGTGTGTGATGGTGTGTGTGTGTGTGATGGTGTGTGTGTGTGATGGTGAATGTTGATGTGTGTGTGATGGTGAATGTTGGTGTGTGATGGTGTGTGTGTGTGATGGTGAATGTTGGTGTGTGATGGTGTGTGTGTGTGATGGTGAATGTTGGTGTGTGTGATGGTGAATGTTGGTGTGTGTGTGTGATGGTGAATGTTGGTGTGTGTGTGTGATGGTGAATGTTGGTGTGTGAGATGGTGAATGTTGGTATGTGTGTGATGGTGAATGTTGGTGTGTGTGTGATGGTGAATGTTGGTGTGTGTGAGAGATGGTGAATGTTGGTGTGTGTGTGTGATGGTGAATGTTGGTGTGTGTGTGTGATGGTGAATGTTGGTGTGTGTGTGATGGTGAATGTTGGTGTGTGTGTGATGGTGAATGTTGGTGTGTGTGTGATGGTGAATGTTGGTGTGTGTGTGATGGTGAATGTTGGTGTGTGTGTGATGGTGAATGTTGGTGTGTGTGTGTGTGTGTGTGATGGTGAATGTTGGTGTGTGTGTGTGATGGTGAATGTTGGTATGTGTGTGTGATGGTGAATGTTGGTGTGTGTGTGATGGTGAATGTTGGTGTGTGTGTGATGGTGAATGTTGGTGTGTGTGTGATGGTGAATGTTGGTGTGTGTGTGATGGTGAATGTTGGTGTGTGTGTGATGGTGAATGTTGGTGTGTGTGTGATGGTGAATGTTGGTGTGTGTGTGATGGTGAATGTTGGTGTGTGTGTGATGGTGAATGTTGGTGTGTGTGTGATGGTGAATGTTGGTGTGTGTGTGATGGTGAATGTTGGTGTGTGTGTGATGGTGAATGTTGGTGTGTGTGTGATGGTGAATGTTGGTATGTGTGTGATGGTGAATGTTGGTGTGTGTGTGATGGTGAATGTTGGTATGTGTGTGTGATGGTGAATGTTGGTGTGTGTGTGTGATGGTGAATGTTGGTGTGTGTGTGATGGTGAATGTTGGTGTGTGTGAGAGATGGTGAATGTTGGTGTGTGTGTGATGGTGAATGTTGGTATGTGTGTGATGGTGAATGTTGGTATGTGTGTGATGGTGAATGTTGATGTGTGTGTGATGGTGAATGTTGGTGTGTGTGTGTGTGATGGTGAATGTTGGTGTGTGTGTGATGGTGAATGTTGGTGTGTGTGTGATGGTGAATGTTGGTGTGTGATGGTGAATGTTGGTGTGTGTGATGGTGAATGTTGGTGTGTGTGTGATGGTGAATGTTGGTGTGTGTGATGGTGAATGTTGGTGTGTGTGTGATGGTGAATGTTGGTGTGTGTGTGATGGTGAATGTTGGTGTGTGTGTGATGGTGAATGTTGGTGTGTGTGTGATGGTGAATGTTGGTGTGTGTGTGATGGTGAATGTTGGTGTGTGTGTGATGGTGAATGTTGGTGTGTGTGTGATGGTGAATGTTGGTGTGTGTGTGATGGTGAATGTTGGTATGTGTGTGATGGTGAATGTTGGTATGTGTGTGATGGTGAATGTTGGTGTGTGTGTGATGGTGAATGTTGATGTGTGTGTGATGGTGAATGTTGGTATGTGTGTGATGGTGAATGTTGGTGTGTGTGTGATGGTGAATGTTGGTATGTGTGTGTGATGGTGAATGTTGGTGTGTGTGTGTGATGGTGAATGTTGGTGTGTGTGTGATGGTGAATGTTGGTGTGTGTGAGAGATGGTGAATGTTGGTGTGTGTGTGATGGTGAATGTTGGTATGTGTGTGATGGTGAATGTTGGTATGTGTGTGATGGTGAATGTTGGTATGTGTGTGATGGTGAATGTTGATGTGTGTGTGATGGTGAATGTTGGTGTGTGTGTGTGTGATGGTGAATGTTGGTGTGTGTGTGATGGTGAATGTTGGTGTGTGTGAGAGATGGTGAATGTTGGTATGTGTGTGATGGTGAATGTTGGTGTGTGTGATGGTGAATGTTGGTGTGTGTGTGTGATGGTGAATGTTGGTGTGTGTGTGTGATGGTGAATGTTGGTATGTGTGTGATGGTGAATGTTGGTGTGTGTGTGTGATGGTGAATGTTGGTGTGTGTGTGTGTGTGATGGTGAATGTTGGTGTGTGTGTGTGTGTGATGGTGAATGTTGGTGTGTGTGTGTGTGTGTGTGAATGTTGGTGTGTGTGTGATGGTGAATGTCGGTGTGTGTGTGATGGTGAATGTTGGTGTGTGTGTGATGGTGAATGTCGGTGTGTGTGTGATGGTGAATGTTGGTGTGTGTGTGTGATGGTGAATGTTGGTGTGTGTGTGTGTATGTGTGTGATGGTATGTGTGTGTGATGGTGAATGTTGGTGTGTGTGTGATGGTGAATGTTGGTGTGTGTGAGATGGTGAATGTTGGTGTGTGTGTGTGTGTGTGTGATGGTGAATGTTGGTGTGTGTGTGTGTGTGATGGTGAATGTTGGTGTGTGTGTGTGATGGTAAATGTTGGTGTGTGTGTGTGAGCGCGCGCATGATGGTGAATGTTGGTGTGTGTGTGTGATGGTGAATGTTGGTGTGTGTGATGGTGAATGTTGGTGTGTGTGTGTGTGTGTGTGTGTGATGGTGAATGTTGGTGTGTGTGTGTGATGGTGAATGTTGGGGTGTGTGTGTGTGTGTGTGTGTGAGATGGTGAATGTTGGTGTGTGTGTGCGTGAGATGGTGAATGTTGGTGTGTGTGATGGTGAATGTTGGTGTGTGTGATGGGGAATGTTGGTGTGTGTGATGGTGAATGTTGGTGTGTGTGTGTGTGTGTGTGAGATGGTGAATGTTGGTGTGTGTGATGGTGAATGTTGGTGTGTGTGTGTGTGATGGTGAATGTTGGTGTGTGTGTGTGTGATGGTGAATGTTGGTGTGTGAGATGGTGAATGTTGGTGTGTGTGTGATGGTGAATGTTGGTGTGTGTGATGGTGAATGTTGGTGTGTGTGTGTGTGTGTGATGGTGAATGTTGGTGTGTGTGTGTGTGATGGTGAATGTTGGTGTGTGTGTGATGGTGAATGTTGGTGTGTGTGTGTGATGGTGAATGTTGGTGTGTGTGTGTGATGGTGAATGTTGGTGTGTGTGATGGTGAATGTTGGTGTGTGTGTGTGATGGTGATTGTTGGTGTTTTATGGATTCTGATGGTGAATGTTGCATTTAAGTGTCTAAAGATAAATGTTAGTGTCAGTGGTGAACATGTTGGTGGTAGATGGAGAATGTTGGTGTTTTGGGAATATTGACGTTTGTAAAGAATGCTGAATGCTGTATTAGAGCTGTATCATAATGCTATTAAAGCTAAAGACATGGCCTCGGTAAAGAACCTCACTAATAATGTTAAATAATGAACAGAATGTGTTTATGCTCGATGAGATGAACTGAACCTGGATCAAGGCTGATTACTGGGTGCCTGAAATCCAAGCCTACAGAAGGACAGTGTAAAATACTGAAGAGCGTTTCCACTGAAGAACAGATGGAGATGATGAATGAGGCTCCTTTTGAGACGAAAGGTTTCTGTGATGTTGCGCGGGCGAGAGTTGTTTTGTGCTTTTAATTGGCTCGATGTGTAAAGCAAAAACTTAAACCTCCACTCAGAATTGCAAATCACTAACCACTTTGATGTCTTTGTCAAGACTTTATGACTGAGGAAAAAGAAAGCTTTGTCTCAAAGCTGGCAAGTCTTCTTATTAGTATTCACTCTAATAAGTTAGGTTAGTTCAACTTTAACGATCACATGATCAGAACTACTGCACCACAAAATGTAAATTAGAAAGGAAATAACTTTACTAATTGGCCAATTAGCATATGAGATTAGCGCTGTAGTTAAATGAACGCAGTGAAATCTTGACAGAGGACACAGGGGCATTGAATATATCTGACCTCTGGCTTTAACTTTATACTTTATTTTTGAACAAACTCACCTGAATCGTACATTAATAAACATCATGCTCAGAGTGTGTTCCAGAACAATTCTGTATGAATTTCCTAAATTCTGTGCGATCTAGCATTTTCGACGTTTTCTAAAATGGCCGATCCTCTAATTAGAACACTATCTAGACACAGAGTCTTGGGTTTGGAACGGAGCCAAATCTTATTCTCACGCATCAGCCTACGCCGTCAGCTCTACCACAATACCAAAGCTCAAAGAGAGAAAGAAAAAGCATATCTACTGCAAGAGACTCCGAAGTGAAAGACGAGTGAAAATGAAAGGATAAAAATTGAGATTTGAAATGTCAGGGTTCTAAAAGGTGTGAGTGCTCAATCTTGTTAAAGTGCAGTTTGTCATTCAAACATGTAAAAGAACTTTCCTCATGACTCAGTCAGAGTTTATTGTGGGATTAGTTCCAGTCAGTTACAGAACAAACCACCGACCAATCACAGACAGTCATGGGCTCCATCCCAAAGTCATACTAAAGAGTGGGTTTAACAGGGTTTCAATTCTAATGCAGTTTAATACGGTTATTGATGGATAATGGAGACTAGCTGACAGCGGCACATGGAAAATATTAAAAAATGGGACAAGGGAAAGCCCTGCACAGTGAAAAGTAAGGAGAAAGGGAAAGCACTGGACCAGGAGAACAAGAAATTAGGAAACTGAGACGTGAGAAACTGGTGAGAACAACAGAAACGTGAACAATGAGAAATAGAGAAAGATGAGGAATAGAGGAGAGTCCGTACTGGAGAAAAGTGGGACTAGAGAATAATCATGACTGGAGGACAGTAAGGACTAGAGGACAGGTAGAACTTTTCTCTTTTTTCCATTTTTCTCTTAGCGCTCTCTCTCTCTCTCTCTCTCTCTCTCTCTAATAGGCTGCTATATCAAACAACACAATTAACTGTTTCTGAGTTTCCTTACAGCAAGTGTGCGATGAACACATGGAGTGATGTGAAGCTTGGGGTAAGAGAGAGAGAGAGAGAGAGAGAGAGAGAGAGACAGAGAGGGTCTGTAATTAGGATTGGAAGGCCAGTTGTAAGTGGGCCACAAGTCACCAGGGCTCTCAGATGTCAAACGCGTGTGTGTGTGTTATGTGGACGTGTGTGTATGTGTGCAAAGGCATGTAATTCCAACTGGGTCAGAGGTCTCCATGGCAACAGTTTGGGCATAGCATTAATAGTGATGGTTAACTGTTTGCTAATTTTGTTGGTTACACACTTCAGTTCACACTAACACACAATAATACACTGTTATACAAATGAATAAACTGTCACTCACTTACACACACACACACAATAATACACTGTAACACACACTGTATCACAATAATACACAGAGTT
>NC_080728.1:21905000-21980000 GCF_019097595.1 Hemibagrus wyckioides
GAGAGAGTAAGTGAGAGAGTGAGTGAGAGAATGAGAGAGTGAGTGAGAGAGTGAGTGAGAGAGTGAGTGAGAGAGTGAGTGAGAGAGTGAGAGAGTGAGTGAGAGAGTGAGTGAGAGAGTAAGTGAGTGAGAGAGTGAGTGAGTGAGAGAGTGAGTGAGAGAGTGAGTGAGAGAGTAAGTGAGAGAGTGAGTGAGAGAGTGAGTGAGTGAGAGAATGAGAGAGTGAGTGAGAGAGTGAGTGAGAGAGTAAGTGAGAGAGTGAGTGAGTGAGTGAGTGAGTGAGAGAGTGAGTGAGAGAGTGAGTGAGAGAGTGAGTGAGAGAGTGAGTGAGAGAGTGAGTGAGAGAGTGAGTGAGAGAGTGAGTGAGAGAGTAAGTGAGTGCTAGTAGAAACGATGTGTAATGTTGAGTTCCTTCTCTTTTGCTCATCCAGAGTCTGCTGTCTGGGTCCGGGGTGAATAGATTTCTCAGAAACGCCACAAGCCTTTACTTTTCCTCTGGGATTTTTATTTCAGCTGGATAGATGTTTTTAAAGGACAATAATAACTCCAGACGCTTTAACACATGTAACCCTACTCCTGTAGAACCTCTGCTGGATTGAAGGAAATGAGAACTCTAGATTATAAAACATTTTCCTGGGCCTTAGGAGCCTACAGTCTTATTCAGGTGGGATTTGTGCAGTAATGCAATTTGGCCTTGGATTTGACTGGACGATTCAGGTGGCTATTTAGTGAAATTGATGCTAGACTCTCCTCATCACAGCTTCGATTCAGACGTCAGCGGCAGGAATATAAACACAGCCACGGCTATCAGCAGGATTACATGTTACATTCCAGTGTGGCTGATTACTGAGAGAACGTCAGGTCTGCACAAAAACAGATGATCACTCACTCCAGAACTTTCACTTTAGTAGATCATCAGTTTGTTCTGCCACAGGCTTCAGTGACCAGGTGAGATGACCGCTCATGTCTAGTTCTTCACAATGTTTGGGGCAGTGGAGGCTCCAGTGGGTATGACTCTGAGTTGTTGATTTGAAGGTCAGGATTCAAGTACCTGCACTGCCACTGCTGGGCCCTCGAGCAAGGCCCTTAACCCTGCCTGCTCCAGGGGACTGTATCATGACTGACCCTGTGCTTTGAACTTCCTCAGGTGAGATATGTGAAGAAGTGAATTGCACTGTGCTGTAATGTATATATAATGTGACACATCAAGACTTAGGTGTACAGTTGTCAATCAGAAGATCGGGGTTGAAGCCCCAGCACTGTCAAGCTGCTGCTGTTAGGCCCATGAGCAAGGCCCTTTAAGGCTGACCCTGTGCACTGACCCCAACCCCCAAAGTTGGGATATGTGAAGAAAGAATTTCACTGTGCTGTTATGTATTTCTCGCTCTCTCTCTTTTTTCCCTCTATCTTTCTCTGTTGAGCTTTACATCCCCCTCCCGAGCTCCCAGTGTTCTGAGTTCCCAGTGTGACGACTTCTTCTTTCCGGACCTGCCTGATCCATCCAGACGCTCTACCCCTGGTTGGAGTCTCGTGGCATGGTGGTGGTCACTGATGCTGTGGATAGATCTGTGTGGACAGCCTGTGACCAGGATACAGCTGTGTACAGAACCACTTGGAGACTATTACCCTGTCTCTGAACTGCCATTGCATCAATGAACTTTCAGCAGGAAGGACTTAGTGTCTATAATGACCTCAGAAACTACACTGACCTAATAGTTCCTCAAGAGCTCTTGGTTGCTGTTGTAGAAAGGAGATTATTCACATTTACATTATTTCCTGTCCAGTGTCACCCAAATGAGGATGAGGTTCTTAGTAAGTAAGTAAGTAATTAATTAAGTAAGTATTTTTTCTCTTTCATTTTACATCAGAAAACGGTGCACCAAGCCTGGAAGTACTGCAATACCAGGCCGTGGAGTGGACGTAGCAAGCCCCTTTTCCCCTTTCCCAGCTCTAAAAATCTGTTTAATATAGAGGACGTATCAGATATTAAACTGATAAGAACAGATTTTTTTTTTCAATCCTAATCCTACCCATATCCATACCTAGTCTCAAGGCCAGACTAAGGATCGTAACGTGAACCCAGACCAAGGCCAAAAAGCCAGACCAGTGAATACAAGAGATCCTAGCCAAAAGGCCTGAGAAGCGATCCTACACAAACCCCATTCCATCTATTCTCCTTCTCAAACCCAGTCAAAGCCCAAAGCCAGACCAGAGAACACTTGATCTTAGCCAAAAGGCCTTCTGAGCCTGGTTCCTCTCAAGGTTTCTTCTTTAGATCATCTCAGGGAGTTTTTCCTCACCACTGTCACCAAATGTTAGAGATAAATATTAACTTGATAGATAAACATTTTCTTCTATGTTTCTATACTTCTGTAAAGCTGCTTTGAGACAATTTCCAGTGTTAAAAGTGCTATAAATATAAATTGAATTGAAATGGATTGTCACTCTAGGAATCTAAATTCTACATCCAGATTTCTCTAAAGCTGACTTGTTGCCATGTCTCTGGTTAAAATTGTTATAGAAATAAAATGAAATGAATTTGTTGGTGTGAATGCTGAGGAATTGGAGAAATTTGTTTCACCTATGAAGAGCAATGTGCTCCTCTGCCCAGTTGTGCTGGTCCATGATTGTTGGAGTTGCGATCTCATAAACACCTTGTCCTTCAGCCTTCAGCTTTGAGGCACTGATTCGAGAGATAACATGAGCAGTGACTACATAAACATGCAGATGTGTAGAATAACAGGAGATTGTGATTCTGTGTAAACTCCTCACAGAACTGTGTCTCGGTGAACAGTTCAGTCCTAACATCCAGTCTACACCACCAGAATCCAGCAGCGTTAGCAGACCCTGCAGCTCTGAATCACACAGAGGTTTAACAGTTGGAAAATCGTCCACAGAACAGAGAGAATTTCCACATAATATCACAGCAGTCCAGTGGGTTTGATTTACTATTCATCAGTGGAGCTGGAGGTGCTGCGAGACCTTATCAGGACAGTCCAGCTCCTGAGCCATGAAATCCCACAGGACACAAGCAGGTCATTCCAAGGTCATGGAATAGACAAGACACCCTCTGGGCTCTGGGGAACACATATAAAGACGGCTTTCTGAGCGTCCTGATAACCTCCACAGGCATTTAAACCCCAGACCGTTCAGGACTTGCGGCCATGCTGTGCTTTGTGTGATGGGATTTTTTTTTTGTGCATGTTGTTGCTATTGTGTGGGCTTTCAGTCACGACGGATGCTATCTGCTCCTGCTGACTAATTAGGCCCATGTGCTCTCGCTGTCATTTTAAGCCACTGAGATTTTTCAATCATTGTCCCAAAAGACCCTCAGAGCGCAGACTTGGTTTCATCCTGATACACACTAAACTTCAGCTTGTCAGTCAAAGTGGAAAGGTTTCAGACAAGCAACACGGGTGGCTGCTTAGCGGTTCCTCCTCACAAACATTACTCATCCTTCAATATGCTGTAGTGTGTGTATCCTGTATGCCACACTATACACACATGTACTCGGTACACACTGTAGACTGGAATAGTCCAGTATTAATGCAGGCCAGGTTACTAACATCACTCTGCCCCGTGATGAGGAAATCTGGAGGTAAGTTCGTTCTGTACACAACATCATCACACACACTGGATCTAAAAGTTTACACACCCATGTTAAAGGACAACGTATAAAAATGAAGTTTGTAAGCCAAGTCATAACCCTTTATAAGTCAAGATGTGTTTGTGTTTCTTAATGTCTTGCTGAAGCCAAAGATCTTGGTTGAAAGGAATTGACCAGGAGAGGGGGATGAAAGAATTTCCGAAACATTAGATGTGCCATGGAACAGTGCAAAGTATGTTATTGACAAATAGAGGAAATGGAACAGCACAGTGACATCACTGAGTATTACAGACAAAAACATAGCAAGAAGGCTGCCGAGAGACCTACAGCAACACTACAGGAGCTGCCGGAAGATCTGACATGTATTGATTGCTCTCTACAACCACCTCTGATGTTCTTCACATGTCTGGGTGATGGGGTAAGACGATTAGACAAAGCCCTTTTTCATGGAAAAAACCCATCAAGCTCAACGACATCACCTTAATCCATGTGGCACAATGTGTTATGATCTGATGAGACCAATTCCAAAAAGTACAACAATTCTATGATATGAGAACCCAATCCCCACGGTCCAGCATGGTGTCGGGGTGGCAGCATCATTCTGTAGGGCTTTAAATCAGCCATAACTGGGGCTTTTATCAGGTGGATGGAATCATGAAGAGCTACAAATACCATTTAAAATACCTTTCTGCTCTTACTGCCGATGGATATAGAATGATTTTAGAAGAAAGAACGGGAAAATATGGCCAAGTGGAGATGATGTTCAGATGGTGTTTCACTTCATTTTTATACACTGGAATTTCACACCAAAGCTGAAAAAAGTTCTGCTTTTTATTGGTTTGATTTTTCCTGTCAGATTAGAGTAAACATGCTGCAGGACCTTTCACCAGTGTAAATGAGGATATAGAGTTTCTACATGGTCCTGATGTAGAAACACCAGCACACCTATGATGTCACTCTTAATCTCAAAGCTAACCTGAATCATGCTCCAGGTTTCACAGCCTGCTCTAATGAAATGTGATGTTGATGTGTAATGTTGGATTTTATATTAAAAAGAAAACTTTACACTAAACATTCAGTCATAAATGACCAGTTACTTTACAACAGCGCCACGGCAGACCAGCCTCCATCCACTGACCAACCCGATAACTAATCCCACACATCACATTCTGTTCCTCGTCATACTGCTAGATCCAGCAGCTCAGCATGACCCATCATGCACCAGGCTGCAGAATGAACATCTCCATGACATCTAGACACCCAGGTCCCTCACAGTCTTCAAGCTCAGCCTCTTTAATAAACACCTACATAAATATTAATGATGCCTCAATCAGAATGGCTATATTCCTGGCGGTGTTGATATCGTAAGCCTGTACATTAGCATATAGAGCATCTGGGAATGAGAATGTAAATATACACAAAGCTGTGAGCTTGACAACAGACTCCTCCTCAGAAACATCTTCCACCACCTTTACTTCCTGAGAGGCTGAACAGGTACGAGAAAACCCGTCCTGCTGCTGGAACCTATAGGATTAGCATCTTATACAGCAACACCTCTCAGAGACACAGAGCTGTGAAAATGACACAGAAGATGCTAAACTGTGAAAAAGCACAGAACAGTGGCAGGGTTTCAACATCTTGTTATAGATGAAATTACTAAACACATCAAGTCATAAATACTGGAGGACATCTTTAAGTTTATACGCCAAATCCACAGCTAGAAAACCTTTACTGCTGTATTAAAAGGTATTAAAAGGTAAAGATACGGTATTAAAGATGTAGCCATGGTGTTACTGGAGTCTTTAGGAGGTTAAAGGAGGATAAACACATAAATGCTGCAGGACTAATTGTGTAAAATGGCATGTCACATGTGTTCCATTGTGTTCTTTCAGTGTCTAGTGTAATGATTCATGAACGATGTCTTTGTAGTGTTCCATCTGGAGTGTTTAGGGACTGAAGGAGCTGTGGAGCTCTGCATGTATTGATCACCCGAAGAAGAAAAACACTGGACACAATCAAACAAAGCACCAGGAGACGAGTCCCTGAAAGACTGAGGCTGAGACTGAGACGCTCCATGTTTCCTGATAGCTGATGCCATGTTACGAGCCACAGCTGCATTAACTGCACATCTGGGTGATTCGGCTTGGATTCATCTGCAAAATATGCGACAAAAAATATAGGAACTCTAAGATGTGCTGGTGGAGAAGGTGTGGCTGAATCAGACTCATTAAACAGGAAGAAGGGCAGCATTTGGCAGGAAATTAGCCATGAATGTTCAGAGAGAATTAAATTGCACTTGAGTCAGGAAGCAGCTGTCACTCAGACGGAGCTGAGATGACCGTGAGGTGTGGAGTTCACATGTTTTTACACATGGGTTTAAGGTTCTGATACCAGCAGGTGTTTAGGGGTAAAGCAAATGCTAGAAAAAGTAGTTAGAATAGTTCCCCCTGGTGGCCTGGAGACCTAATTGACTGCACTGACAGGGTATAGAAGGTTAGGATAAGGGGCGGGGCAAGCTTTAATTAATATGCATGATCAAACTTCTGCATGTGATTGAGCTGTTTTTTGATAGAATTTCAGTCTCCGTGACTGTAGCTAGTGGCTTGACTGTAGGAAACTGAAGAAAAGCTCTGATAATCATAATTTAATTAGTGTGAAAGAGGAGAAATATCACACCGGACAGCCCTGTCCTCAGGTCCTGAAATCTGCTCGACTAATTGTGATTCGTTCAGAGGTGTCCTGCTAACAGAACATGGCGAACGCTGTGGTTCTGGTCCGTGTGTACGTGAAATGACACCCTCAGTGTGTTAATGTGTTCACTGTTTTTACAATGAATAAAAAACACCACATGCTGTACAAACACTTCAGAAAGAGAACGTTCCAGATTGAAATCATGGTAACAGTCTTCATCACGTGTCATGGTGTGTGTTTCTGCAGCACTGAGAGGTCACGTGACCTGCTGACCGAATAGAAATCGGAGAGTTTGAGAACAGAAACGTGGAAAGTTCATTGTGCTACATACAGAATAAAGCTGAAAATGTCGACGGTGGAATAAAGCTTTCCAGGAAAACTGGACTGGAAATCATGCAGGCTATAAATACGAGGTTTGCAACTAAAATCACTGCTTTTAGAGAGAAAAAAAGCCACAGAGGTGAAACAGCTACCTGCCAGTTACTGATCTGAACGCATGTGAAACACTCACACTGCCACCGAGACCATTTCCACCCAGCTTTCAGGCGACATTATCACTTAACCTGCATTAGCTTCTGCTCAAGAGCTCCTGATGAATTCTGGGAAATCTGTGATATAGCAGTGTTACCGTGATCACCACACAGTCCATTATTTCACTAAAACATTATCAGATGATCTGTTTACGCTACAGAACATAATGCAGATTATATACATCAGCTGCTCTGGACACGCCCCTGTGAACGAGCTGTTGCTAGGGAAACGATCAGATCAAGTGCATTCATATAAATCTGCACTACTGTCAGAGCTGCTGTTCTAGAGAATTAATCAGCACCTGACCACCAATCAGAACGCAGTATATGATGGAATACCAGTTTTTTGACTGTTAATAGCAAACGGTGAATAATTTTTGATACTAAACAAAGATGGATGATTTTGTTATTGGAAATGAAGCGCAGACAGCATTTCAGAAATCAATAACTTCATGGCAGGAAGCTAACAGGAAATAGACTGCGACATGTTGACAGATTGGTGTGAAGCTGAGGGATGCTGTGTTTTTCAATGAATAATGTATGCTGGTTTACTGAACATTTTGGGTCAAGCTGGGCAGAGCTCCGAGTTCTCCAGCTGAGCCTGTAATTACCTCCAACACTCGCTTCTGGAGTTCAGCTTCATCCTCTGAAGACTCAACGTTCCAGTCACATAGCAGCAGCTTCATGTCACACTTCTGTGTGATGTTTCTCTTAAAATCTTGAGAGCAAGAGACATGAACTCCACACACAGTAACAATATGATACACACCTCCACCCATAGTTCTGATAGGATACACACCTCCACCCATAGTTCTGATAGGATACACACCTCCACCCATAGTTCTGATACGATACACACCTCCACCCATAGTTCTGATAGGATACACACCTCCACCCATAGTTCTGATACGATACACACCTCCACCCATAGTTCTGATAGGATACACACCTCCACCCATAGTTCTGATACGATACACACCTCCACCCATAGTTCTGATAGGATACACACCTCCACCCATAGTTCTGATACGATACACTCCTCCACCCAAAGTTCTGATAGGATACACACCTCCACCCATAGTTCTGATAGGATACACACCTCCACCCATAGTTCTGATACGATACACACCTCCACCCATAGTTCTGATAGGATACACACCTCCACCCATAGTTCTGATACGATGCACACCTTCACACCTAGTTCTGATACGATACACACCGTCACACCTAGTTCTCATAGGATACACACCTCCACCCATAGTTCTGATAGGATACACACCTCCACCCCTAGTTCTGATACGATACACACCTCCACCCCTAGTTCTGATAGGATACACACCTCCACACCTAGTTCTGATAGGATACACACCTCCACCCCTAGTTCTGATACGATACACACCTTCACACCTAGTTCTGATAGGATACACACCTCCACCCCTAGTTCTGATACGATACACACCTTCACACCTAGTTCTGATAGGATACACACCTCCACCCATAGTTCTGATAGGATACACACCTCCACCCCTAGTTCTGATAGGATACACACCTCCACCCCTAGTTCTGATACGATACACACCTCCACCCCTAGTTCTGATAGGATACACACCTTCACACCTAGTTCTCATAGGATACACACCTCCACACCTAGTTCTGATAGGATACACACCTCCACCCATAGTTCTGATAGGATACACACCTCCACCCCTAGTTCTGATACGATACACACCTCCACCCATAGTTCTGATAGGATACACACCTCCACCTCTAGTTCTGATATGATACACACCTCCACCCCTAGTTCTGATAGGATACACACCTCCACCCATAGTTCTGATAGGATACACACCTCCACCCATAGTTCTGATAGGATAAACACCTCCACACCTAGTTCTGATACGATACACACCTCCACCCCTAGTTCTGATAGGATACACACCTCCACACCTAGTTCTGATACGATACACACCTCCACCCATAGTTCTGATAGGATACACACCTCTACCCCTAGTTCTGATACGGTACACACCTCCACCCATAGTTCTGATAGGATACACACCTCCACCCCTAGTTCTCTTAGGATACACACCTCCACCCCTAGTTCTGATAGGATACACACCTCCACCCCTAGTTCTGATAGAATACACACCTCCACCCCTAGTTCTGATACGATACACACCTTCACACCTAGTTCTGATAGGATACACACCTCCACCCCTAGTTCTGATACGATACACACCTTCACACCTAGTTCTGATAGGATACACACCTCCACCCCTAGTTCTGATACGATACACACCTCCACCCATAGTTCTGATAGGATACACACCTCCACCCCTAGTTCTGATACGATACACACCTTCACACCTCGTTCTGATAGGATACACACCTCCACCCCTAGTTCTGATAGGATACACACCTCCACCCCTAGTTCTGATACGATACACACCTCCACCCATAGTTCTGATAGGATACACACCTCCACCCCTAGTTCTGATAGGATACACACCTCCACACCTAGTTCTGATACGATACACACCTCCACCCCTAGTTCTGATAGGATACACACCTCCACCCCTAGTTCTGATAGGATACACACCTCCACACCTAGTTCTGATACGATACACACCTCCACACCTAGTTCTGATACGATACACACCTCCACCCCTAGTTCTGATACGATACACACCTTCACACCTAGTTCTCATAGGATACACACCTCCACCCCTAGTTCTGATACGATACACACCTTCACACCTAGTTCTCATAGGATACACACCTCCACACCTAGTTCTGATAGGATACACACCTCCACCCCTAGTTCTGATATGATACACACCTCCACCCCTAGTTCTGATAGGATACACACCTCCACCCATAGTTCTGATAGGATACACACCTCCACCCATAGTTCTGATAGGATAAACACCTCCACCCATAGTTCTGATAGGATACACACCTCCACCCATAGTTCTGATACGATCCACACCTCCACCCATAGTTCTGATACGATACACACCTCCACCCATAGTTCTGATATGATGCACACCTCCACCCATAGTTCTGATAGGATACACACCTCCACCCCTAGTTCTGATACGATGCACACCTTCACACCTAGTTCTGATACGATACACACCTTCACACCTAGTTCTCATAGGATACACACCTCCACCCATAGTTCTGATAGGATACACACCTCCACCCCTAGTTCTGATACGGTACACACCTCCACCCATAGTTCTGATAGGATACACACCTCCACACTTAGTTCTGATAGGATACACACCTCCACCCCTAGTTCTGATACGATACACACCTTCACACCTAGTTCTCATAGGATACACACCTCCACCCATAGTTCTGATAGGATACACACCTCCACCCCTAGTTCTGATATGATACACACCTTCACACCTAGTTCTGATAGGATACACACCTCCACCCCTAGTTCTGATAGGATACACACCTCCACCCATAGTTCTGATAGGATACACACCTCCACCCCTAGTTCTGATATGATACACACCTCCACCCATAGTTCTGATAGGATACACACCTCCACACCTAGTTCTGATAGGATACACACCTCCACCCCTAGTTCTGATACGATACACACCTTCACACCTAGTTCTCATAGGATACACACCTCCACCCATAGTTCTGATAGGATACACACCTCCACCCCTAGTTCTGATATGATACACACCTTCACACCTAGTTCTGATAGGATACACACCTCCACCCCTAGTTCTGATAGGATACACACCTCCACCCATAGTTCTGATAGGATACACACCTCCACCCATAGTTCTGATACGATGCACACCTTCACACCTAGTTCTGATACGATACACACCTTCACACCTAGTTCTCATAGGATACACACCTCCACCCCTAGTTCTGATAGGATACACACCTCCACCCCTAGTTCTGATACGGTACACACCTCCACCCATAGTTCTGATAGGATACACACCTCCACACCTAGTTCTGATAGGATACACACCTCCACCCCTAGTTCTGATACGATACACACCTTCACACCTAGTTCTCATAGGATACACACCTCCACCCATAGTTCTGATAGGATACACACCTCCACCCCTAGTTCTGATACGGTACACACCTCCACCCCTAGTTCTCTTAGGATACACACCTCCACCCCTAGTTCTGATAGGATACACACCTCCACCCCTAGTTCTGATACGATACACACCTTCACACCTAGTTCTGGTAGGATACACACCTCCACCCATAGTTCTGATACGATACACACCTCCACCCATAGTTCTGATACGGTACACACCTCCACCCATAGTTCTGATACAATACACACCTCCACCCCTAGTTCTGATACAATACACACCTCCACCCATAGTTCTGATACAATACACACCTCCACCCATAGTTCTGATACAATACACACCTCCACCCATAGTTCTGATATGATATACACCTCCACCCATAGTTCTGATACGATACACACCACCCATAGTTCTGATACGATATACACCTCCACACACAGTTCTGATATGGTACACACCTCCACCCATAGTTCTGATACGATATACACCTCCACCCATAGTTCTGATACGACATACACCTCCACCCATAGTTCTGATTCGATATACACCTCCACCCATAGTTCTGATATGGTACACACCTCCACCCATAGTTCTGATACGATATACACCTCCACCCATAGTTCTGATACGGTACACATACACAGAATGAGCTGAATTTTAAGTGGATTAAATAATTCTTCCTCTCCACATGGTGACATTTAGGCTTTTCAGAGCGCTGTTTTGACTCAGGACTTCACTATCATCCTCATCATTTCTATTGATTTTTTTTCCAGAGAGGATGAATAGAGGAGCTCAGACACTTGCCTCATTCCTCATTCCACCGGAAAAGCAGTGAAAAAGAGCGTAAAAAATAGAAAGAAGGCTCTGTGGGAGTGGGATTTGTGCAGAGAAACATTTAATCTCCTAACACTGCATATTAAAGAGAGAGGAAAAGGGATTTGAAGGACAATCCAAACATCAAACACTTGCCTTATGGAAAAAAACATGGATTCCTGTAAGTAAAAAAGTGAGCACAGCTTCAAAAAACACAAATCAGGCGTAATCTGTAGGAGAGCAGACGCTATTTCCGTCTCTCTCCTCGGTGATTTCACACTAGCTGAGTTTTACTTAGCGTTAGCAACATGCTGCTCGCTGAAGCGCCGTGACTAGCGTGTTGGATGACTCACCGCTGCCTCATCTGGACCCTGTGCAAGAAAACCTGCCATAGATATTTTGCACACATCAAAAGACAGGTTAAAGACTGCTCTGGCTTTTATCCTGCATTCACACGACAGCAGCGTGTGCCCAGGGAAAGATCTTTATAATAATCTCACATTAAACAAGCCAGGCTTACAGTCATGCCTCCTCCACCACGTCTCCTCTCAGAGATCTGACCTTGCTGTGACCTTCAACCTGTTTAGATCAGTTCCAGACTCTAATCAGTTCCTCTGCTGCTCACGATGATGATTTCATATCAGTACTACAAACACACAACCGCTGGCTCTGGAGACCTCGTGCTGACAACACAAACTCAGACTAAAACACTCTGGTGGGGATCTAATCAACAAAACGGAATTCATCCACCTTCAAGATGTTTTCACTGTGTTCACAAATCCACCAAACACCATCAAACACCAACACCTTCAAACACCTAACACCATCAGACACCAACACCATGAAACACCATGAAACACCCAACACCATCCAACACCAAACACCCAACACCAAACACCCAACACCATCCAACACCAAACACCACCAAACACCAAACACCATCAAACACCTAACAGCATCCAACAACAAACACCATCAAACACAAAACACCACCCAACACCATCAAGCACCCAACACCATCTGACACCATCAAACACCAAACACCATCAAACACCATTTGACACCATCAAACACCTAACACCATCCAACAACAAACACCATCAAACACAAAACACCATCAAACATCATCAAACACTAACACCAAGCAACACCATCCGACACTATCAATCACCAAACACCATCAAACACCTAACACCAAATACCTAACACCATCTGAGACCATCGGACACATCAAACACCATCCAACACCATCCAATACCACTGAACACCTTCCAATACCAAACACCATCAAAACACCATCTGACCCAATCCAACACCATCCAATCCAAACACCAAACACCATCCAACACCATCGGGCGGTGGTAGCTCAAATGGTTAAAGCTCTGGGTCATTGACTGGAAGATGCCACTGTTGGGCCCTTGAGCAAGGCCCTTAACCCCCATGCTCCAGGGGCACTGTATCATGGCTGACCCTGCACTCTGACCCTGCACTCTGACCCCGACCCCCAAGGCTGGGATATGTGAAGAGAGAATTTCACTGTGCTGTAATGTATATGTGATAAATAAAGACATCTTAACTTCATCTTCACTCTAATGCTGTTCTTTGGCTTTAGAGTGTTCAGGAAATGTCACATGATTCATGATGAATGAAGGAAAAGGGTGGAGAAGTTCAATACTCTGGTTTTGTTGGTGTTTGTTTTGTACTCAGTGTGCAGGTCAGTCAGACTGGCCAGAGTCTATACACACACCATGGGGCAGGCTGAAGAGTGCGCTTGCTTTTATCCTGCTAATGCAGTCGCCAGAAACGCTTTCCGCTACGCTGTGGTGTGTAAAAGTGATTAAGGTCACCTTAGCAGCAAACAGGGATAACTCTCGCTAACTCTCGCTAACTCCGCTCTTCTGCTTCCTGCAGCTCATCTTGTTCCCTGCTGAGAAATGTGACAGAGATTGCATGCTAGTGCTAGCTTAGATTTTTGCAGGCCAATTGAGCATGCATGCTAGTTTAGCTTGTGAATAAAGTGTATGCTAGTTTAGCTTGTGAATTGAGCGTATTTTAGAATAGCTTGTAAATTGAGCGTATGCTAGTTTAGCTTGTGAATTGAGCGTATGCTAGTTTAGCTTGTGAATTGAGCGTATGCAAGTTTAGCTTGGGAACTGAGCGTATGATAGTTTAGCTTGTAAATTGAGCGTATGCTAGTTTAGCTTGTGAATTTAATGTATGCTAGTTTTGCTTGGGAATTAAGTGTATGCTAGGTTAGCTTGGGAATTGAGTGTATGCTAGGTTAGCTTGGGAATTGTGTGTATGCTAGGTTAGCTTGGGAATTGTGTGTATGCTAGGTTAGCTTGGGAATTGAGTGTATGCTAGGTTAGCTTGGGAATTGTGTGTATGCTAGGTTAGCTTGGGAATTGTGTGTATGATAGGTTAGCTTGGGAATTGAGTGTATGCTAGGTTAGCTTGGGAATTGAGTGTATGCTAGGTTAGCTTGGGAATTGAGTGTATGCTAGGTTAGCTTGGGAATTGAGTGTATGCTAGGTTAGCTTGGGAATTGTGTGTATGCTAGGTTAGCTTGGGAATTGAGTGTATGCTAGGTTAGCTTGGGAATGAAGTGCTGTTTTATAGCAGTGAGTGTTGTTTGCTGGTTTGCTACATTAACTGTGTGGTTTATAAGAGGTTGCTCAGTAATGGGATTTCTGGTTATTGAGTGCTCTTTATGCTAATGGATTTGACGTGAGCTTGTGCTTGTTGCTGGTTTTAATGGTTTAGAAGGCACTTTTTCAGCTGGTCTTGATTGTGAGGTTTGCTCAGGTTCTGCTTTAGCTCCTCTCGCTGATGGACAGTAATCTACAGCCTTGGGTATTGGTATGATGGACAGCTCCTGAGATCAATGCTAGCATCTGTTATGAAAAAGCCCCTGAGGCTGCTTGGCATTCATCATGAGCATGCTAGCGTGGAGCGTGGAGCGGCCTCTGCCCACTGCTAAAAGATAAAACGGCCTTGCTCGGTGACTCATCCCCGGCTGCCTCTTCAGGGCCTTTAGGAGAAAGTGTGAGGTCTGAAAGCTCTTTTAAGAAGACCAGCTTTCGGGAGGTGACTCAGAAAACTCATACCTGATGACACTTTATTGGATTTCTGTTCCTCGTCTGATGTCTTTGTACTTTTCTGATATACCGAAGAAGTTCTGAATTTGGTTTCAAAAATCAAAATAAGCCTTATTTACACATGTAAGAAAAGATGTATTTTGGTTTTGTTCTTCTTTTGTATTTTTCTGAACTTTTTTGTATTTTTGGTTGCTAGCCAAAAACCTGCATGGAGAGGCTAGCTTTTCTGATATTGCTTTTATTAAAGTAGTGAAACTACTGAAACTTTTCTTGGTGCTTTATACTGAAGACATTTGGGTCTCAGATCAGAAGATGAATATAAGACATGAAACCTTTGGTAGCGGACCATTTAATTTTTAGATGAGCAGAAGTATTGGAACAGTTAGCCTTAAAGTAATGAACTTAGTTCGTTGTATATTCCTTGTGATTACTGCACCAAGCCTGAGACTCAAGGACACCAAACTGCAGCTTTCTTCTTCTGTGAAGCTTTTCCAGGTTTTCAGTAGCTGTGTTTCAGAAGGTTTCTTCCTTCAGTCTCCTCTTCAGGAGGTGACATGCTGCTCAGCTGGGTTCAGGTCAGGTCAGCTGATTTACTTGTCCAGTCTAAAACCTTCCACTTTGCCGCTGATGAAGTGTTGAGAGTCAGTGTCTTTTGTATCGTCTTAGTGCATGATGAAGTTCCTCCTAATTCGATTGGACGTATTTCTCTGTAAATTATCAGACAGAATGATTCTGTAGAAGTCTGATTTCATTCTGCTGCCACCATCATGACCTCCATCATCAGTACAGATTAGAGAGAATGTTCCAGAAGCAGCCATGTAAGCTCAAGCCATGACACCACCACCACCACCTCATATGTTTTGAATCATGAGCAGATCCTTTCTTCCTCCACACTTTCCATCAGGTCTTTCCATCAGGTTTATATTGGTTCCTGGACTTTTTTGGCTCATCCCTGTACTTCTTTGAAAATTCCAACCTGGTCTTCTGCACTTTATGTGGCTAGGTCAAAGTTCGGTCCTAGCTCTGTCTTCTTGTGTTTTGTGTTTGAACTTTATGTTGTACAGTATGTTTCTGTAGCACCAGGTCCTGGAGAAACGTTGTTTCATTTCACTATGTACTGCATCAGCTATATGTGGTTGAAATGACAATAAAGCTTCTTGAATCTTGATTCTTACTGCTGGTGAGAGGTGTGGTATGGCCTGGATATTTCAGATCTCTAAATCTCTCTCCTTCAAACAGTGTATTGTGAGATGTTCTCCCGGCCCTGTGATGGTTAGTGGTATTTTTTTAGTTTTTCTTCAAAACTCTCATAATGTTTCTGTCTTCAGCTTCTGTTGTTTTCTATGGCTGATCTGTTTGATGTCTGATTGTTAGTACACCAGTGGTTTCTTTAATTTTCAAGGCATTTAAGAAATTTTGATTGATTTTCTCTTTTTTCCTAGTTTTAAAACTGGCTTGATTTTCTCCTTTAGACAGGTCTTCATGTTGTTTTTTCCTGATGAACAAGAACAAAAAAATGCAGTCTTCACAGGTGAAACCCAGGACACAAACCTAGAGTGTCCATGGTGGAACTTCCAGCTTTCAGTGCTATTATTATTTAAACACTCAATTTATCAGACCACACCTGAGCAAAAAGAAACACCTGTCAGTTACATGTTCCATATATATTTGCCTGAACTCCTCAAGATATAAATATCAGGATGAAATTCCGATCTATCATATCACATTCATCTTTTCATCTCAAACCCAATTGTCTTTGGTGGATTGCAACAATAGAAATGGCCTTGTTGTTCCAATACTTTTGGAGGGGCTGTATTTGTGTTTATTTGCAGCGTAAATCCTCCCTGCAGAGCTGGAGATTCTATGTGGATAAAGATCATGATACAGCAATGACACACAGCAAACACACTCGCTGTACAGCTCACTGCATCTCTAACGTCTTCCTGTCACCTCATGGCCTGCAGGAGCTGAAGACAATTACTGTGTACAGCAAGCTGTCAGGTTTACCTCAGTGCACAGAGATGATGAAACTCTGATGGAGTGGGTACATTAACTGAAGCGCTCACTTCCTGATTGATTTGCTCACAACTTTAAATTATCTGTTTGACACCAACTCTTTTAGCTTGAGTGTCTGAAAGGCCATTATCATTTTTTAAACTGAAGATACACAATTGCCAGATGGAAAAATTAACAAATAAACTTTACTGTATAACTTTTACAAAGAAACTCTACATTTCTACTGCACCAACAATAATAAATACACAGTGTTCTAGTCACCTATAGTCATGAGCTTTGGGTCATGACCGAAAGGACGAGATCCCGGATACAAGCGGCCGAAATGAGTTTCCTTAGTAGGGTGGTGGGGCATTCCCTTAGAAATAGGGTAAGGAGCTCTGTCACCCGGGAGGAGCTTGGAGTAGAGCCGCTGCTCCTCCACATCGAAAAAGGCCAGTTGAGGAGGCTCGGGCACCTGTTTCGGAAGCCTCCTGGACCTCTCCCAGGGGAGGTGTTCAGGGCATGCTCCACCGGGAAGAGACCCTGGGTAAGACCCAGGACACGCTGGACGGACTATGTCTCTCGGCTGACCTGGGAACACCTTGGAATTCCCCTGGAAGAGTTGGAGGAAGTGTCTAGGGAGAGGGAAGTCTGGGCATCCCTGCTTAGACTGCTGCTGCGACCCAGCTCCGGATAAGTGGGAGACAATTAATCAATGAATGAATGTGCTAGTCACAATAATGATATTAAGAAAGGCCTGCTGTACATTACTGATGATGTTGGCATACTTTTAAAAAAAAACAAGATGCACTGGCCAAATATTCTACATCAGACATCAACAATTACTATAAAACATCAAAATTCTTGTTTACGAGGCAACAACTCATTAAACATACAATCATTTTCCATCAAACACCATCAAACACCATCATTCTCCATCAAACACCATCATTCTCCATCAAACACCATCATTCACCATCATTTTCCATGAAGCATTAAAATGGAAAAACCCTAAAAAATTCCAAAAAACTGAAACTGAAATCTCAGTGAAATCTCTGTTAAACCCAAAAATCAATCACCAACAAAAACCCAATAAATACCAATGTTACCCATACAGCACTGATTTTTAACCTAAATGTACTGCTACATACTGTTTTCCCTTACGCATTCTTCTTCAAACAAGTGTTCACCAATAAACACCATCTAATATCAACATTTCCCTCAAATACTATTAAACAACAACAAAAGCCTTAAAATACCAACAAAGGTCATCTAATACTAAAGTACCTACCTCAGATACTTTTATACTGTGAGAAACATCCCGCAAAACGTTTTACACAATTTACACAATAACATATACTATTCAATACCTCACACCACCCATAGCCAGTAACACTGTGTAACATGCAGTCTTCAAATACTATTGAACAGCAAACACCATCCAGCACCAGCAGGTTTCATTAAATATTATTAAACAACACTGATACACTTAAACAACAAACACTACACATCAATTCTATGAAACCATTCCAAACATCATCCAACACCATCACCACCCTCAAACACTGCAAAGCAACAAATGTACCTTACAAAACCAACACTTCTTCTCATACTATTAACCAACAAAAACCCTGTTTCACACCAGTAAACACTATTCAACACCATCAGACACCATCAGATACCAAAAGTACCAGTGATCCTCCTCACGCTCCATCATTCCAGTGTTTTCTCTTGGCTTTATGACATTCTCTAAATGAACCTGTGAGTGAACTGGCTCATTGTTTGTGAGGGAGAATGTTCTAGAAATTTGCCACAATACCTGGGTTTTGTTGCTATTTGTTTGTGCTCTGTTACTAATGGACTCCCTAATGTACTCTTTAATAGGCTGGATTTGGACTCTCGGTCTTCATTTGCATGAGTGATGAGTCACTGCTGGCCTCGTCTTTTTTTCCATCTTCCATTATGTAAATAGTTTATTATGTAAGTTCAAACGTATTACAGAGATTTTACATGTTTTTACATACGAAGCTGGATGTTAAAGCGGGAATATTTGATGGAGAATCTCATCCTGCTCTGACATTAACATGGAGGAGGAAATGTTCAGGATCTGACTAGTAATAGTCTCCAGATAATATCCCCCCAATAGATGCATTAGATATTCATTTCGGTGTCGTGAGACGTCCACGATGACTTATTAACAGAATAATCGGTAAATTCGGGGAGGCGTGAATGGAGAGGCGCATCTCGGACGTGAAATTGGTTCTAGTGTAACGTGGAGTCGTGTTGGAGCACCGTGCGTCTCTGATGATTACAGAATTAGGGAGGAAATGAAATAGCATAATGTGCAGGATTAAAAGAGGAACATTGAGCATGGCCTGTCTCTTTAGATGGATAAACAAGGATGGAAAAAAATAAATAAATAATATGTCTTTATCTGCACGCAGAATGAGAATGAGGAAGTGTGTTTAGCGAGGCTAATATGATAGAGAGAATGAAAGAGGGTCCTAAAAGCTCCCACGGAGTGCATCTAATGTACTCTGAAGAGAGGAGCTATAAAGCCTGGTATAGCATGGAAGATGAGGCTAATTCCTGCAATGAGCCCCATAAGAGCTTCCCTATACCCCTGATGCACTATTTCCATTTCCGTTATTATTAGCCTTCACAGCTTGCAGCTATTCTGAGTTTAAATTTGGCTCTTCTGTTTGGAAAGCTGAAGATTGTCCATGGAAGCGTTGGAGCACAGATGGGGTTCATTCCGTCTCTGTTCCTCTGATTGTTCACTGTTGAGGATCTGCTTTGCATAACAATCCCTGCTCGATTCACCCAGCTACTCCAGGCCTGCCTGTTTCTCCCGACGGGAGCTCTGATTAGCAGTAATTGGTTGAGTGGCTTGTCAATCAAAGCGGTCACCGGGGAGACCACCACAAGGTGACCTTGCCTCCGTGTGAATTTATGACAGCTTCCTTTTAGGACGAGGGTGAGTGTGTTTTATTAATTCAGCAGGGAAGCAATTAATAAAAAACAATGAGTGATGCAGAAGGCAGCAGGAAGTCGACTCAATCGCTTATGCTCAAACTTATTTCCCATAATTCCCTGGGGTTCCTGGGGCAGTTCAAACCTGCAGTGATACTGTATTTACTATACAACCATCACTGACCTTAATGCATTACCCACAAGCTATAAACTCAATACTCTACACACAAGCTACACCTGCCTTACCCCAGTACACTACACATCCTGCTACAATAAACACTTTGCCCCTACACCGAACCTACACCCAACCTACACCCAGTTTTAACTTTAATAATCTGCACCCAGCCTTGCCCACACCTACCTACCTTCATACCTTCAAGACATTCTAAATCCATACACCTACCACAATACCCTACACTATCCTTTAGTCCTAATTGTACACACAATAACACTCTCACTGTACATCTTTGTGTGCACACTGCACTGACACTTTACTCCCTGTTCAATTGGACATTTATATTTGCCTTATATATACATCTACATATATATTTATATATTTATCTGACATATGCACACTGTATAGACTGTATTCATTTGCTACACCATTTCAGAGTTGACCTTTTTATCTACATATATGCATATACTGTACCTTCTATATATTATAGAGTCTACACATATATATTTATTTATATTGTTCTATTTTTCACATATACTATATATATACTATATTGTACTGTATTATATTAGTGTATTATATTTTTGTTTTTATATTCGTTTTTTATATTTGGTTTATATAGCAGTTTTATATTTGTATACATTATATATTATATTACTATTTTTATTATTATTATTTTTATTTTATTTTTCATTATTTATAATATTTACTGCTATATTGATACTACATACATATATATATATATACATATAAACATATATGCATACATATGTACATATATATTTATATATACATACATATACACATATATATGTATATACATATATACATATATAGACATATATTTGCATATGCATATCTGACACTTGACTTCATTTAATTTTCCCGACTTTTCCCTATATATTCTTAACTATATCCCCTATTTTTCATGTCCACACTTTAAATTTTTCTTTTTAACTCTTTTTTTTAATGTAAGACAGTCGTAAAAAGCGTTTCACTACGTCGTACTGTGTATGATTTCGTATGTGACCAATAAAATTTGAATTTGAAATTTGAATTCTCTATACAGAACCTGCATCTACCCCTAATACCCCACACAGTCTTCCCCAATACTCTACATTGTCTCTTTGTCCTAATATCCTGAACAGAACCTACACCTAATGCCCTGCACCCTCCCTTAGTCCTGATACCCCACACAGAACCTACTCCTACACCTACCTTAATACCGTACACCATCCATTTGTCCCGATATTGTGAAAGGACCTACATCTACCTCTAATGCCCTAGTCCTAATACTGTGCACAGAAACCACCCATACACCTACCCCTAATACCCCTAATCCCTTAGTCCTAATACCCTACAAAGAACCTACACTTACCCCAATACTATACACTATCCATTAATCCCAATATTGTGAATAGAACCTACATCTACCCCTAATGCCCTTAAAAAACCCTTAGTATTTTATATTTACAGTTTGTTTCTATGACTACAGCATTTTGAGGAGGAAATGAACATCTGTAACATTTCACTGAAGGATCCTTGGCTTTAAATAATTCTTCCCTGTGATTCCAGGAACTATTACCTTTAGAGTAGGTCATTTTCTGCAACCCAGAGACTAATGGGGTGAATCACTGCCCTGATTGATCAGTCTGGGTCGATGCAAATAAAGACAGAGATTGGTCATGATTTACAGAATGAACAACCCTGTTATATCAGAACCAGACCTCATCCAGGAACAGTGAGCTTCTGCTTCAGTTCAGTTCCTCAGCAATATCAGATGGTGAGAAAGTTCCTACTCCTAACATCTGACATCTGAACTTCCTACCACTAACAACTGTACGGTTTCTGTAATTAACAGAATGACCACTCAACCTTCTCTTTCTCCTTCTCAACCTCAACCTTCTCTTTCTCCTTCTCCACCTCAACCTTCTCTTTCTCCTTCTCCACCTCAACCTTCTCCTTCTCCACCTCAACCTTCTGTTTCTCCTTCTCCACCTCAACCTTCTCTTTCTCCTTCTCCACCTCAACCTTCTCCTTCTCCACCTCAACCTTCTGTTTCTCCTTCTCCACCTCAACCTTCTCTTTCTCCTTCTCCACCTCAACCTTCTCTTTCTCCTTCTCCACCTCAACCTTCTCTTTCTCCTTCTCCTTCTCCACCTCAACCTTCTCTTTCTCCTTCTCAACCTCAACCTTCTCTTTCTCCTTCTCCACCTCAACCTTCTCTTTCTCCTTCTCCTTCTCCACCTCAACCTTCTCTTTCTCCTTCTCAACCTCAACCTTCTCTTTCTCCTTCTCCACCTCAACCTTCTCTTTCTCCTTCTCCACCTCAACCTTCTCTTTCTCCTTCTCCACCTCAACCTTCTCTTTCTCCTTCTCCACCTCAACCTTCTCTTTCTCCTTCTCAACCTCAACCTTCTCTTTCTCCTTCTCCACCTCAACCTTCTCTTTCTCCTTCTCCACCTCAACCTTCTCTTTCTCCTTCTCCACCTCAACCTTCTCTTTCTCCTTCTCCACCTCAACCTTCTCTTTCTCCTTCTCCACCTCAACCTTCTCTTTCTCCTTCTCCTTCTCCACCTCAACCTTCTCTTTCTCCTTCTCCACCTCAACCTTCTCCTTCTCCACCTCAACCTTCTGTTTCTCCTTCTCCACCTCAACCTTCTCTTTCTCCTTCTCCACCTCAACCTTCTCTTTCTCCTTCTCCACCTCAACCTTCTCCTTCTCCACCTCAACCTTCTGTTTCTCCTTCTCCACCTCAACCTTCTCTTTCTCCTTCTCCTTCTCCACCTCAACCTTCTCTTTCTCCTTCTCCTTCTCCACCTCAACCTTCTCTTTCTCCTTCTCCACCTCAACCTTCCGTTTCTCCTTCTCCACCTCAACCTTCTGTTTCTCCTTCTCCACCTCAACCTTCTCTTTCTCCTTCTCCACCTCAACCTTCTCCTTCTCCACCTCAACCTTCTCTTTCTCCTTCTCCACCTCAACCTTCTCCTTCTCCACCTCAACCTTCTCTTTCTCCTTCTCCACTTCAACCTTCTCTTTCTCCTTCTCCACATCAACCTTCTCCTTCTCCACCTCAACCTTCTCTTTCTCCTTCTCCACCTCAAACTTCTCTTTCTCCTTCTCCACCTCAACCTTCTCTTTCTCCTTCTACACCTCAACCTTCTCTTTCTCCTTCTCCACCTCAACCTTCTCTTTCTCCTTCTCCACCTCAACCTTCTCTTTCTCCTTCTCCACCTCAAACTTCTCTTTCTCCTTCTCCACATCAACCTTCTCTTTCTCCTTCTCCACCTCAACCTTCTCTTTCTCCTTCTCCACCTCAACCTTCTCTTTCTCCTTCTCCACCTCAAACTTCTCTTTCTCCTTCTCCACATCAACCTTCTCTTTCTCCTTCTCCACCTCAAACTTCTCTTTCTCCTTCTCCACATCAACCTTCTCTTTCTCCACCTCAACCTTCTCTTTCTCCTTCTCCACCTCAAACTTCTCTTTCTCCTTCTCCATATCAACCTTCTCCTTCTCCACCTCAACCTTCTCTTTCTCCTTCTCCACCTCAACCTTCTCTTTCTCATTCTCCTTCTCCACCTCAACCTTCTCTTTCTCATTCTCCTTCTCCACCTCAACCTTCTCTTTCTCATTCTCCACATCAACCTTCTCCTTCTCCACCTCAACCTTCTCTTTCTCCTTCTCCACATCAACCTTCTCCTTCTCCACCTCAACCTTCTCTTTCTCCTTCTCCACATCAACCTTCTCCTTCTCCACCTCAAACTTCTCTTTCTCCTTCTCCACATCAACCTTCTCCTTCTCCACCTCAACCTTCTCTTTCTCCTTCTCCACCTCAAACTTCTCTTTCTCCTTCTCCATATCAACCTTCTCCTTCTCCACCTCAACCTTCTCTTTCTCCTTCTCCACCTCAACCTTCTCTTTCTCATTCTCCTTCTCCACCTCAACCTTCTCTTTCTCATTCTCCTTCTCCACCTCAACCTTCTCTTTCTCATTCTCCACCTCAACCTTCTCTTTCTCATTCTCCTTCTCCACCTCAACCTGCTCTTTCTCATTCTCCTTCTCCACCTCAACCTTCTCTTTCTCCACCTCAACCTTCTCTTTCTCCTTCTCCACCTCAACCTGCTCTTCCTCATTCTCCTTCTCCACCTCAACCTTCTCCTTCTCCACCTCAACCTTCTCTTTCTCCACCTCAACCTTCTCTTTCTCCTTCTCCACCTCAACCTGCTCTTCCTCATTCTCCTTCTCCACCTCAACCTTCTCCTTCTCCACCTCAACCTTCTCTTTCTCCTTCTCCACCTCAACCTTCTCCTTCTCCACCTCAACCTTCTCTTTCTCCTTCTCCACCTCAACCTTCTCCTTCTCCACCTCAACCTTCTCTTTCTCCTTCTCCACTTCAACCTTCTCTTTCTCCTTCTCCACATCAACCTTCTCCTTCTCCACCTCAACCTTCTCTTTCTCCTTCTCCACCTCAAACTTCTCTTTCTCCTTCTCCACCTCAACCTTCTCTTTCTCCTTCTCCACCTCAACCTTCTCTTTCTCCTTCTCCACCTCAACCTTCTCTTTCTCCTTCTCCACCTCAACCTTCTCTTTCTCCTTCTCCACCTCAAACTTCTCTTTCTCCTTCTCCACATCAACCTTCTCTTTCTCCTTCTCCACCTCAACCTTCTCTTTCTCCTTCTCCACCTCAACCTTCTCTTTCTCCTTCTCCACCTCAAACTTCTCTTTCTCCTTCTCCACATCAACCTTCTCTTTCTCCTTCTCCACCTCAAACTTCTCTTTCTCCTTCTCCACATCAACCTTCTCTTTCTCCACCTCAACCTTCTCTTTCTCCTTCTCCACCTCAAACTTCTCTTTCTCCTTCTCCATATCAACCTTCTCCTTCTCCACCTCAACCTTCTCTTTCTCCTTCTCCACCTCAACCTTCTCTTTCTCATTCTCCTTCTCCACCTCAACCTTCTCTTTCTCATTCTCCTTCTCCACCTCAACCTTCTCTTTCTCATTCTCCACATCAACCTTCTCCTTCTCCACCTCAACCTTCTCTTTCTCCTTCTCCACATCAACCTTCTCCTTCTCCACCTCAACCTTCTCTTTCTCCTTCTCCACATCAACCTTCTCCTTCTCCACCTCAAACTTCTCTTTCTCCTTCTCCACATCAACCTTCTCCTTCTCCACCTCAACCTTCTCTTTCTCCTTCTCCACCTCAAACTTCTCTTTCTCCTTCTCCATATCAACCTTCTCCTTCTCCACCTCAACCTTCTCTTTCTCCTTCTCCACCTCAACCTTCTCTTTCTCATTCTCCTTCTCCACCTCAACCTTCTCTTTCTCATTCTCCTTCTCCACCTCAACCTTCTCTTTCTCATTCTCCACCTCAACCTTCTCTTTCTCATTCTCCTTCTCCACCTCAACCTGCTCTTTCTCATTCTCCTTCTCCACCTCAACCTTCTCTTTCTCCACCTCAACCTTCTCTTTCTCCTTCTCCACCTCAACCTGCTCTTCCTCATTCTCCTTCTCCACCTCAACCTTCTCCTTCTCCACCTCAACCTTCTCTTTCTCCACCTCAACCTTCTCTTTCTCCTTCTCCACCTCAACCTGCTCTTCCTCATTCTCCTTCTCCACCTCAACCTTCTCCTTCTCCACCTCAACCTTCTCTTTCTCCACCTCAACCTTCTCTTTCTCCTTCTCCATCTCAACCCTCTTTTTCTCATTCTCCTTCTTCACCTCAACCTTCTCCTTCTTCAAACTTCTCTTTCTCCTTCTCCTCCATAACTTTCTCTTTCTTCTTCTCCAACCCTACCTTCTCTTCCTCCTTTTCCAACCCATCCCTCCCTTTCTCTTTCTCCTTCTCCAACTCAACTCCTTCTCCAACCCAACCTTCTCTTTCTCCTTTTCCATCCCAACCATCTCTCTCTCCTTCTCTAACCCAACAGGCATTTTCTTCATCTTCTCTCCAAACTTCTCTTTCTTCTTCTTCAACCCAACCTTTTTTTTTCTTTTTCTCCTCCGTAACCTTCTCTTTCGTTTTCTTCAACCCAACCCGTTCTTTCTCCTTCTCTGACCATCCTTCTCTTCCTCCTTTTCCTTCTGGAACGTTTCCCAGTTTTTCAGTTTGCTAAGAAAGTGTCTGAGGAAGTCCCAAGGTAAAGTAGGAGAAACCTCTACACTTGACCTTAACTACCTTATTTCCTACCTTAATCTCTTTCTATCTATTCAGCTAACCAGATAAGTAGATAGAGGGTAAATAAACCAGTTCCTCTTGGCGGTGTTTTTGTGGTAAGTTCAGGGATTAGCGTTAATATCACTAAATTAGCAGGTCAGGATTACATCTTTTAGATTGACCTGTATCTTCTTCACTCTATCCCCCATGGCTCTGGGTTTAAACAGGATTGGCCTTTTGTGTCTCTCCCATAAACACAAGCTCGACGCAGCTGTGTTTATGCCAGCAGACTTTCTGGATTATCTGCTGGAGAAATCTAAGAGGATTTGCAGGTCTGAAATCAGTGATAATACACTGCAGGGCTTCAGCAGGGTTTGCAGCAGAATTACAGACAGCCCTGGAAATTCAGAGCTGTCTTTTTTTTCATGGTGCTGTACTGTTAAAAAAAAAAACAGGATTAAAATGCAATTAACTGCACGGTGGGTGATTAATATAGCGGGTAATGGGATGGGGCTCGTGTTTGATTTTTTTATTTTTTGGGAGCAGAGCAGGAGAGGATGCACAGAGTTCATAAATCACATGTGACAGATGTGAGATCTGAAGATCCATTTATCATGACAGCGAGAGACAGAAACACTCCACACTTCTCTGCTCATGTATGACATCACTTCCTGTACACTGCAGTCACTAATTAGCTCCGTGTAGATTAGATTTGAGGATCTGTTCAGGGGAAACAGTAGGCTATTCCACCATGACGCCAAGATTTCCTTAGATATAGCCTGTCTAGCATGCTAATTAGCCTGTTTGCTAGTCAAACAGCTGAATTTACAGTTTTGGAAGCTAGACTTCTGTAATGCTGAGACTTTTCAGGGTATTTGATGTAGTTTGTTGTTTAAGATAAAAAAAATGAAGCCACCTGAACAAATAATAAGCATTAAACAATAAAAAATGGACACAGCTCTGTCCACCATTTTAGAAAATTTCTGCCATTTTATAAGACTATAAATAAAGATACTTACAGAATTTAACACTTTTCCTCCACTTTGGCTTTTTGCTTGTAATCAGTGGCACAAACTGTGAAAGAGAAAAGAAAGAGAAATTCAAATAAAATATAAAACTCATACAATCTTTATTTTTATATTCCATATTTTTATATATGTATAAACACACACACACATACACAGTCACAGTCATGGAGGCGTGGCCTCTTTGTTTATGGGCTGTCAGTCACATTAAAGGAGGCGTGGCCACTGTGTGTGTGTGCTGTCAGTCTTATTGAAGGAGGTGTGGCCTTTGATTCTGTGTCCTGTCAGTCTTATTGAAGGAGGTGTGTCCTTTAATTCTGTGTCCTATCAGTCTTACTGAAGGAGGTGGGGCCTTTAATTCTGTGTCCTGTCAGTCTTATTGAAGGAGGTGTGTCCTTTAATTCTGTGTCCTATCAGTCTTACTGAAGGAGGTGGGGCCTTTAATTCTGTGTCCTGTCAGTCTTATTGAAGGAGGTGTGTCCTCTGTCTCAACAATCACAGCTGTAATAAATCATACCATAATGGATTTCTTGTATTATTAATGGTCTTTGAGATTCAGGTCACATGATCTGTGAATGAGAGTATCACTAACACAAATCCAGCTTGATCCAGCTGAATTTGTACCTGGATATTCATCAGGAAACTTCGTTCCTCTCCCTGAGCAGTGCGGAAAATGTCGCCCTAATCCAAGATTTCAATTAGAGATGTTTTGAATAACAGGCAGAATGTTGCCCGGAGGCACGAGTGTAAAGTGAGCTAATATATTCTTCACTAATTAACACAGCAAGCTTTTTTTTTTTAAAAAAAGGGAAATTAAATGAAATTCCTCGAAACTGAAAGTCCAACCAGATAGAGAAAAGTCCATTCAGATTAAATGAGAGACAGAAATGGGTTTGTGCTCCTGAGAGTTTAATAGTAAAAGTTAATTATACGCTGCTTAATACTGAATTACTGTGCTTTAAAAAAACACACACAAAGTGCCTACTGTATGAACCACAGGGGAAAGAATGGAAACAACATCAGGAACACAGAAAGATCCTTCGTTACTGTCTGAGATATTCCAGATGTTCAGGTTCAGTGTGGAGAAGAAGTAGGGCTCTGCAGGTCAGTGCAGCTTTCTGGATTAAAGCCATGCTCTAATGCAGCACTGAATATTCATTATTCATCATTACTACACTAATATCTGTACACAAGTCATACACTGACCATTTACTACATATACACAACACGCTATTGCTCTGACCAATCACGTCACATGGCGTCCAACGTTTCTTCAGTTCTGACCTACAGTTAGTTCCCATTTATTAGCTGATACACAAACAAAACCCTAATAAGTGTGTTTTTATCTTCTCCTGTCATATACAAGCTGCTATTAAACGTGTATAGAAGAAAATGTGTTATGAAGAAAAATAAAGCTCGGGAGGAAGTTGGATGTTGGTGTTTATGGTGTGTATGTGGCTAGTTCAGTTAGCATACTTTGCTAATCTAATCTGAGAACAAAGCTAAAATGAAGCACTGGAATAATGTAATAATCGATTAGTGTTTCATTTTTTGTGTTTTAATTAACTACTGTTAGAACAAATATAGTGTTTATAATCACTGGACAGGCCACGCCCACAAATGACAAGTGACACATATATTACACATGAGTGCATGTCACTTATATAACTAATATGTGTGTGTGTGTGTGTGTGTTTGTTTCTGTTCTAATAAATGTATTATTTCTCTTACACCACAGAAATTTACCATTATAATTAATCTATTTAAAGTTACACTTGGTGATTATTTTCTGTTGTCACTTCTGTTCTAGCAGCTACAAACACTCTTTCCTTCAGAAGCTTCTCTGTATTCTCCCTCATCAACTTAATAAGAGAAAAACTCACAGCTTGTTACACAGCTTACTGAGAAACTGCAAAGAAGTCTAAACTCCTCTGTCCTGAAGATGTGGAAACTTCCAGCGCAACCAGCGGACTCCTTCCACACATCCTGCACACATCACACACACACACACACACACACACTTCTCCTCAGAGGAAACTTCACCAGTTTTACACCTTCTGACCAATCAGAGTGCAGCACTCAACAGCGCTGTGATGTAATACACAAGACCTACAGTAAGTACAGTGTTATGTTATTCTGTTATATAGTTACTGTGTAGCTAAAATGAATGGAGTGTATAGTCTCCCCCTCTCTCTCTCTCTCTCTCTCTCTCTCTCTGTTTATTTACCTCCTGGTGTCGCTCTTCATTATTTCCCTTCCTCGTTCACTCTGCTTTGAGTCTCACGGCATGAGCAGAAACACACTTTGGCCTCATTTAGTCTGATTTATTATACACCGCTGACCTCCTACCAGACGATTAAATTAATAAGAGCGAATCGAGCGCCCCACGTCAGTCAGACCGGCTTTTTATACCAGACTCCGTCTCCTTCTAATGAATCGTAACTCGAGTGAACCATCAGCAGAGCATAAAATTCACGGCAGCCTACAAAAACAAACAGCACAAATGAAATAAAGACATTACTGCGATTTCACTCGGATGCCTCTCAATTTAGGAATAAAAGCAGAAAGCAGGAGCTGGAGACGTACTCGGAGCTTCTCAAGGCTGGGCTCTGCAGGAATAAATCCAAGGCTGGGTTTCAGTAAAGATCTGAACATGGCTGTGCCGCTTCCTCTCCGTGTCCCTGAGGTTAAACCACTCAATTTATCATCCATTTTCTCTCACTGATACCTAACCCTCTCATTGATAAGCACTGTTTAGTTTTCAGTCTAAAAATAAATTTTTATATTTAACTTTTCATTTTGATTGAAAGGAATAAATTAGGTTCCTGGTGCTAGTATTCGTCCTTGTGTCCTCTTCGTGTCTTTGCTGTTTCTTCTCTTCATGTAAAAGACACGTCTCACCAGGAAAAGTCTCTTTATTCCACTAACCACGAGGCACTGAGGATATTTCAGGAGAGAACAGTGCTTCACTCATCCTCCTGATTATTATTCCTCCTGAGACTCGTTAGTTTAATTAATCTCCAGTCTTATCCTTCGCTCCGGTCCTGTGGGAGAGTTTGGGATGATGAAAATTTCCCATTATTCCAGCTGGATGGAGTTCCTGCCTTCTCACAGATATTTTGTGTTTGTGAGGTAAAAACCCTTTGTTTTTGCCCAAACCCCACATGTAACCCTTACCATAACCCCACATGTAACCCCTCCCATAACTCCATTCATAATCCCACCTCTAACCCCTCCTGTAAGCCCACATTTAACCCTTTCCAAACCCCACATGTAACCCATCCCATAAACACACGTGTAACCCATCCCATAACCCCACTTTTAACCCGTCCCATAAACTCACCTGTAACCCCATCATAACCCCACCTGTAATCCTGCCCTTAACGCCACATGTAACTCCTCCCGTAACCCCACATGTAACCCCACCCCTCACCTCACCCATCACCTTGCCCATAACCTTGCCTAGATCCTGTAGACCCTCCCATAACCCCTCTCATAACCCCACCTGTAACCCCGCCCATTTGTGCTCGGATTTCTGAATGGAACCTGAGATGAACTACACTTTTAACCTGAACAGAATTTTAGCTCTTGTTTTATAATTCCCTCTCACCATGAGCATGTAAAATCCTGGCTTCTGATTGGCTTTCAGCACTTTTGTATATAAGGATAAGAAATCAGTAGTGTCAGTAGATGAATGACATTTCTTCTTCACTTTACTGTAACCATGACAATGATAGTTAATGCTAGGACTGTATCCTTCACTAAAATAAAGTGTTAATGTTACAATTTACTTAATAAATAAAAAATTACAACAACAGAAAAGGTAAGAACACTCGTCACCACTTGCCCTGTAACCATAGCAACATAGCAAAGGAACAGCACTAGTTTATTGATATCAGAGCTTCGTGAGATATTCTCTGACACGGGAGACTGAATGGATACTAAATATTAAAGGTTGTTTATGCAGTGGTGTTTAGTTGAGGTGTTGAACCCTGCTGTAGTGTCCAGCAGTGTGTCCTCTGCCCACAGGTCATATCTCCAGTGCTACAAGCTCTCACTGAAAGACAAATCCAAATAACAGAAGTGTTATGAAACATATAATCACTCCGGAGAGCTTGAGCACTCGTTCCCTCGCTGGAGAACCCATCTCCTCTTGTTCTTTCTCTTCTCTCTGACATTTTCTATTCACTATCACACACTGATCCCGCGTATGATCCACTCGTGACTCAGCAGCACTTTTCCCTGACAAAAGCCACATGCCAGAGCTTTCAAACTGCATGCATGGCCTGGGTATTGTGCTAAATGCTAAATGCTAATGACTGGAGCGTGACTCAAAGCCTGCGTGGCGAGCTGAAAGGAAGAGGGAGAGTGCTGTAGGGTTGTGTGTGGATTCACGAGGAGGATTATTTATTTAATGCACAGGATAAAGTCATAATTAAACAAACAGAAACAAGAGCAGAGCCAATGAGGAGAGCAGATGGCAGAGCGGCTTTCAACCACTTAGCCGTATGTCCGAATCGCACCCTGCTCTCCACCAAACACACTGTTCTGGCTGCTGCTGTGTGTGTGTGTGTGTGTGTGTGTAAAATTGCACCGTATGCAGTGGCTTGCATAAGTATTTACACCGTCCCTTTAAACTTTATGTCCACTGTCTGTTTTACACCATGCATGTACACACACACAAACACACACACACACACAAATGCCATGAACACTCATATGAGGGGAAAGTGAACAATTTCCAAAAAAAAAAATTTCATAAATATTCACCCCCTCCCCAAAAAATTGGTTCTTTTGTACAGTAAACGTGTGTATGGTTTTAAGATTTAAAGAAAGAAAGAAAGAAAGAAAGAAGAACCTATTCAGCCTCTTTTATGTTCTTTCTTCTGTTTCTTGTCTCTTTTTCTCTCTTTTTTGTTTTGTTTTCATGTTATGTTATGTCTGTCTGTCTGTCTGTCTTTCTTTCTTTCTTTCTTTCTTTCTTTTGTTTCTCTTTCTTTCTTTCTTGTTCTGCTTTTTACTTTAAGTGCTATCTGTTTCTGTTCTTTGTTGAGCCAGAGGAGAGAAAACAAAGTGGTCACATGACCAAGCCCCGCCCCCTTGACGATGTAATTTGAGCTGGTGAATTATTTGCTGCTCTCACACAAGCTGCTGAAGTTCATTCCCTGAAGAGCTTTTGTGGTTTATGGTGTGAAAAAAATCTCTAAAAACTCTCTGTTTATTCTCTCTCACTGAAATGTGAGCCGTAAACGAGTGTGAGGCTTTCTTAGCTGAAGGTGGAGAGTGGAGAGCGGAGAGCGAGGGATGAGTAAACGAGTGTGAGGCTTTCTTAGCTGAAGGTGGAGAGTGGAGAGCGGAGAGCGAGGGATGAGTAAACGAGTGTGAGGCTTTCTTAGCTGAAGGTGGAGAGTGGAGAGCGGAGAGCGAGGGATGAGTAAACGAGTGTGAGGCTTTCTTAGCTGAAGGTGGAGAGTGGAGAGCGGAGAGCGAGGGATGAGTAAACGAGTGTGAGGCTTTCTTAGCTGAAGGTGGAGAGTGGAGAGCGGAGAGCGAGGGATGAGTAAACGAGTGTGAGGCTTTCTTAGCTGGAGGTGGAGAGTGGAGAGCGGAGAGCGAGGGATGAGTAAACGAGTGTGAGGCTTTCTTAGCTGAAGGTGGAGAGTGGAGAGCGGAGAGCGAGGGATGAGTAAACGAGTGTGAGGCTTTCTTAGCTGGAGGTGGAGAGTGGAGAGCGGAGAGCGAGGGATGAGTAAACGAGTGTGAGGCTTCCTTAGCTGGAGGTGGAGAGTGGAGAGCGGAGAGCGAGGGATGAGTAAACGAGTGTGAGGCTTCCTTAGCTGAAGGTGTAGAGTGGAGAGCGAGGGATGAGTATACGAGTGTGAGGCTTCCTTAGCTGAAGGTGTAGAGCGGAGAGCGAGGGATGAGTAAACGAGTGTGAGGCTTCCTTAGCTGAAGGTGTAGAGTGGAGAGCGAGGGATGAGTATACGAGTGTGAGGCTTCCTTAGCTGGAGGTGGAGAGCGAGGGATGAGTAAATGAGTGTGAAGCTTTGTTAGCTGGAGGTGGAGGGTGGAGAGCGAGGGATGAGTAAATGAGTGTGAGGCTTTCTTAGCTGAAGGTGGAGAGTGGAGAGCGGAGAGCGAGGGATGAGTAAACGAGTGTGAGGCTTTCTTAGCTGAAGGTGGAGAGTGGAGAGCGGAGAGCGAGGGATGAGTAAACGAGTGTGAGGCTTTCTTAGCTGGAGGTGGAGAGTGGAGAGCGGAGAGCGAGGGATGAGTAAACGAGTGTGAGGCTTCCTTAGCTGAAGGTGTAGAGTGGAGAGCGAGGGATGAGTATACGAGTGTGAGGCTTCCTTAGCTGAAGGTGTAGAGTGGAGAGCGAGGGATGAGTATACGAGTGTGAGGCTTCCTTAGCTGAAGGTGTAGAGTGGAGAGCGAGGGATGAGTAAACGAGTGTGAGGCTTCCTTAGCTGAAGGTGTAGAGTGGAGAGCGAGGGATGAGTATACGAGTGTGAGGCTTCCTTAGCTGGAGGTGGAGAGCGAGGGATGAGTAAATGAGTGTGAAGCTTCGTTAGCTGGAGGTGGAGGGTGGAGAGCGAGGGATGAGTAAATGAGTGTGAAGCTTCATTAGCTGGAGGTGGAGGGTGGAGAGCGAGGGATGACTCGTGTAAACAAACCCAGCCGAGAGACTCTGATGCTCCTCATCATCACTCTAATAGAAGAGCCACACCCAGCTGAGAGCCACACCCACACTGAACAGAAGAGCCACACCCAGCTGAGAGCCACACCCACACTGAACAGAAGAGCCACACCCAGCTGAGAGAATCCACCTCCATGTGTTTTACATCTCCTGCTCTGTCAGAACCTTATTCCTGCCTCTCCACCTGCTTTTCTCTCTGTTTACTCATCTATCTGTCTATACATTCCTTCTCTCTATCCTCTAAACATACACTCTGTTTTCCTGCTGTATGCCTGCATTTATGCTTTCTTTCATTCATCTGTCCATCAAACAATTCATCCAGCTATCTATTCCTTAATTGGAATATCCATTTCACACACACACACACACACACACACTCCATAAACTAAATTGCATAATTGTTCCATTTTGTTAAAAATGACAATCATTTTGCACATAATGTAAAGTTAAAGAGAGTGTACACGTGTAAAAATGTTGAAATAAATTCAGATCTTGATGGATATCAGACGGATGAACAGATGTGAAATGTGAGCTTGATGGACAGATGCCATGGCAGACGAGTGTGAGGGCTAAATCATTCCGCTTCGGGATGCTAACATTTTTTCAGTAAAAGGGCAAAAAGATCGTTATATCATCGCTCCTCCGCCTTCAGACACGACTGCTGCTGGAATAATTGCCTCATCTGTGGAATAGTTGGAATAGATGTAAAGAAACTTTGTGACCTTTGACACGCTCTGTGATGTAATTTCCTGTAACTGTCATGACTGGCCTTTGGCTCATGCTAATCACTCCAGAGTCTGCTGTATTCAAATTCCATCTCGGGTTTCCGTCATGCTCCAGAGGGATGAGTGTGTGTTTCATGAAGCACCACTGTGTGTGTGTGTGTGTGTGTGTGTGAGAGAGCGCGCGCCTTTCTATAAAACTCTAAGGAAATGCGAGTGGTAAACATCATTAATGAGCCGTCAGTGTTTACATGTCGCCAGCAGGAAGCTGTAACGTATCTACAGAGCTCGGTCACGCTGGAAGCACTCCAGGAATAAAAGCCTGTGCTGTAATGAGAGCTTCATCTGTGTTTGTTTAACAAAAGTGAGAGCGCTGATGAATCCTGGACTCTGATTGGTGCTCAGGTGTTCATTCATTTTCATCAGCTGCTCTACAGTAGCGCAAGTTTATATACACATACTCGCTATAATACGTAATCGTTTCTATAGCAACAGCTCATTCTCAGGGGCATGTACAGCACACACTCCACATAACGAGATTAAACAAAAGTGTGTAATGATTGTTGTGTAAGGAGAAATGTGTTTGTGTATCATGAGGAAGGAGTCTCCAGTGTCAGCACTTTGTAAGAGTCAGAGGTGTAAAGTGACTGGACACTTCAGAACAGTTTTATTGACCTTGGAATCTGACTTCAGTGTAAATTTAACTGTTTAACGTCAGTGTTTTATTCTCTTGATTAATTCAGTCTGTCTTTAGTCATGTCATGTTGATTAATTGCAGTGTTGCTCGAGAACAAAGTGCACATTGATCAAACTTTCATTAAACAAACTGTTCAACAAGATACAACAGGTTTAATATCTCTCATACCCTGACCTCAAATATGATAAAAATATAGTCATATATAATCTACTAATTTTATCATTAGTGATGTTTCAGTAGTGATGTTTCAGTGAATTATAATTCAGTAGTGATGTATCAGTAGTGATGTATCAGCAGTGATGTATCAGCAGTGATGTATCAGTAGTGATGTATCAGCAGTGATGTTTCAGCAGTGATGTTTCAGCAGTGATGTTTCAG
The DNA here is from genome assembly GCF_019097595.1 of Hemibagrus wyckioides. Classification (NCBI taxonomy): domain Eukaryota; kingdom Metazoa; phylum Chordata; class Actinopteri; order Siluriformes; family Bagridae; genus Hemibagrus; species Hemibagrus wyckioides. The sequence goes on from NC_080728.1 coordinate 21,940,644, forward strand.
CAGTGATGTATCAGTAGTGATGTTTCAGCAGTGATGTATCAGTAGTGATGTATCAGCAGTGATGTTTCAGCAGTGATGTTTCAGCAGTGATGTATCAGTAGTGATGTATCAGCAGTGATGTTTCAGCAGTGATGTTTCAGCAGTGATGTATCAGTAGTGATGTTTCAGCAGTGATGTATCAGTAGTGATGTATCAGTAGTGATGTTTCAGCAGTGATGTTTCAGCAGTGATGTATCAGCAGTGATGTATCAGCAGTGATGTATCAGCAGTGATGTTTCAGCAGTGATGTTTCAGCAGTGATGTATCAGTAGTGATGTTTCAGCAGTGATGTATCAGCAGTGATGTATCAGTAGTGATGTATCAGTAGTGATGTTTCAGCAGTGATGTATCAGTAGTGATGTATCAGCAGTGATGTATCAGTAGTGATGTTTCAGCAGTGATGTATCAGTAGTGATGTATCAGCAGTGATGTATCAGTAGTGATGTTTCAGCAGTGATGTATCAGTAGTGATGTATCAGTAGTGATGTTTCAGCAGTGATGTTTCAGCAGTGATGTATCAGCAGTGATGTATCAGTAGTGATGTTTCAGCAGTGATGTATCAGCAGTGATGTATCAGTAGTGATGTATCAGTAGTGATGTATCAGTAGTGATGTATCAGTAGTGATGTTTCAGCAGTGATGTTTCAGCAGTGATGTATCAGCAGTGATGTATCAGTAGTGATGTTTCAGCAGTGATGTTTCAGCAGTGATGTATCAGCAGTGATGTATCAGTAGTGATGTATCAGCAGTGATGTATCAGCAGTGATGTATCAGTAGTGATGTTTCAGCAGTGATGTATCAGCAGTGATGTATCAGCAGTGATGTATCAGCAGTGATGTATCAGTAGTGATGTATCAGCAGTGATGTATCAGTAGTGATGTATCAGCAGTGATGTATCAGTAGTGATGTATCAGCAGTGATGTATCAGTAGTGATGTTTCAGCAGTGATGTTTCAGCAGTGATGTATCAGTAGTGATGTTTCAGCAGTGATGTATCAGTAGTGATGTATCAGCAGTGATGTATCAGTAGTGATGTATCAGCAGTGATGTATCAGTAGTGATGTATCAGCAGTGATGTATCAGTAGTGATGTATCAGTAGTGATGTATCAGTAGTGATGTTTCAGCAGTGATGTTTCAGTAGTGATGTATCAGCAGTGATGTATCAGTAGTGATGTATCAGCAGTGATGTATCAGTAGTGATGTATCAGCAGTGATGTATCAGTAGTGATGTATCAGCAGTGATGTATCAGTAGTGATGTATCAGTAGTGATGTATCAGCAGTGATGTATCAGTAGTGATGTATCAGCAGTGATGTATCAGTAGTGATGTATCAGCAGTGATGTATCAGTAGTGATGTATCAGCAGTGATGTATCAGTAGTGATGTATCAGTAGTGATGTATCAGCAGTGATGTATCAGTAGTGATGTATCAGCAGTGATGTATCAGTAGTGATGTATCAGCAGTGATGTATCAGTAGTGATGTATCAGCAGTGATGTATCAGCAGTGATGTATCAGCAGTGATGTATCAGTAGTGATGTATCAGTAGTGATGTTTCAGCAGTGATGTATCAGTAGTGATGTTTCAGCAGTGATGTATCAGTAGTGATGTATCAGCAGTGATGTATCAGTAGTGATGTATCAGCAGTGATGTATCAGTAGTGATGTATCAGCAGTGATGTATCAGTAGTGATGTTTCAGCAGTGATGTATCAGTAGTGATGTATCAGTAGTGATGTATCAGTAGTGATGTTTCAGCAGTGATGTTTCAGTAGTGATGTATCAGCAGTGATGTATCAGTAGTGATGTATCAGCAGTGATGTATCAGTAGTGATGTATCAGCAGTGATGTATCAGTAGTGATGTATCAGCAGTGATGTATCAGTAGTGATGTATCAGCAGTGATGTATCAGTAGTGATGTATCAGCAGTGATGTATCAGTAGTGATGTTTCAGCAGTGATGTATCAGCAGTGATGTATCAGTAGTGATGTATCAGCAGTGATGTATCAGTAGTGATGTATCAGTAGTGATGTTTCAGCAGTGATGTATCAGTGGTGATGTATCAGCAGTGATGTATCAGTAGTGATGTATCAGCAGTGATGTATCAGTAGTGATGTTTCAGCAGTGATGTATCAGTAGTGATGTTTCAGCAGTGATGTATCAGTAGTGATGTATCAGTAGTGATGTATCAGTAGTGATGTTTCAGCAGTGATGTATCAGTAGTGATGTATCAGCAGTGATGTATCAGTAGTGATGTTTCAGCAGTGATGTATCAGCAGTGATGTTTCAGCAGTGATGTATCAGCAGTGATGTATCAGCAGTGATGTATCAGTAGTGATGTTTCAGCAGTGATGTATCAGTAGTGATGTATCAGTAGTGATGTTTCAGCAGTGATGTATCAGCAGTGATGTATCAGTAGTGATGTTTCAGTGAATTATAATTCAGTAGTGATGTATCAGTAGTGATGTATCAGTAGTGATGTATCAGCAGTGATGTATCAGCAGTGATGTTTCAGTAGTGATGTTTCAGTGAATTATAATTCAGTAGTGATGTATCAGTAGTGATGTATCAGTAGTGATGTATCAGCAGTGATGTATCAGCAGTGATGTATCAGTAGTGATGTATCAGCAGTGATGTATCAGTAGTGATGTATCAGCAGTGATGTATCAGTAGTGATGTTTCAGCAGTGATGTATCAGTAGTGATGTATCAGTAGTGATGTTTCAGTGAATTATAATTCAGTAGTGATGTATCAGTAGTGATGTATCAGCAGTGATGTATCAGTAGTGATGTATCAGTAGTGATGTTTCAGTGAATTATAATTCAGTAGTGATGTATCAGTAGTGATGTTTCAGCAGTGATGTATCAGTAGTGATGTATCAGTAGTGATGTTTCAGTGAATTATAATTCAGTAGTGATGTATCAGCAGTGATGTATCAGTAGTGATGTATCAGTAGTGATGTTTCAGCAGTGATGTATCAGCAGTGATGTATCAGCAGTGATGTATCAGTAGTGATGTTTCAGTGAATTATAATTCAGTAGTGATGTATCAGTAGTGATGTATCAGTAGTGATGTATCAGCAGTGATGTATCAGCAGTGATGTATCAGTAGTGATGTTTCAGTGAATTATAATTCAGTAGTGATGTATCAGTAGTGATGTATCAGTAGTGATGTATCAGCAGTGATGTATCAGCAGTGATGTATCAGTAGTGATGTATCAGCAGTGATGTATCAGTAGTGATGTATCAGCAGTGATGTATCAGTAGTGATGTTTCAGCAGTGATGTATCAGTAGTGATGTATCAGCAGTGATGTATCAGTAGTGATGTTTCAGCAGTGATGTATCAGTAGTGATGTATCAGTAGTGATGTTTCAGCAGTGATGTATCAGCAGTGATGTATCAGCAGTGATGTATCAGTAGTGATGTTTCAGTGAATTATAATTCAGTAGTGATGTATCAGTAGTGATGTATCAGTAGTGATGTATCAGCAGTGATGTATCAGCAGTGATGTTTCAGTAGTGATGTTTCAGTGAATTATAATTCAGTAGTGATGTATCAGTAATGATGTATCAGCAGTGATGTATCAGCAGTGATGTATCAGTAGTGATGTTTCAGTAGTGATGTATCAGTAGTGATGTATCAGTAGTGATGTTTCAGTAGTGATGTATCAGTAGTGATGTATCAGTAGTGATGTATCAGCAGTGATGTTTCAGTAGTGATGTATCAGTAGTGATGTATCAGTAGTGATGTTTCAGTAGTGATGTATCAGTAGTGATGTATCAGTAGTGATGTATCAGCAGTGATGTTTCAGCAGTGATGTTTCAGCAGTGATGTTTCAGCAGTGATGTTTCAGTAGTGATGTATCAGTAGTGATGTATCAGTAGTGATGTATCAGTAGTGATGTATCATTAGTGATGTTTCAGCAGTAATGTTTCAGCAGTAATGTTTCAGCAGTGATGTATCAGTAGTGATGTATCAGTAGTGATGTATCATTAGTGATGTTTCAGCAGTAATGTTTCAGCAGTAATGTTTCAGCAGTGATGTATCAGTAGTGATGTATCAGTAGTGATGTTTCAGCAGTGATGTTTCAGCAGTGATGTTTCAGCAGTGATGTATCAGTAGTGATGTATCAGTAGTGATGTATCAGCAGTGATGTATCAGTAGTGATGTATCAGTAGTGATGTTTCAGTAGTGATGTATCAGTAGTGATGATTCAATAGTGATGTATCAGCAGTGATGTTTCATTAGTGATGTATCAGTAGTGATGTATCATTAGTGATGTTTCAGTAGTGATGTATCATTAGTGATGTTTCAGTAGTGATGTATCATTAGTGATGTATCAGTAGTGATGTATCATTAGTGATGTTTCATTAGTGATGTATCAGTAGTGATGTATCATTAGTGATGTTTCAGTAGTGATGTATCAGTAGTGATGTATCATTAGTGATGTTTCATTAGTGATGTATCAGTAGTGATGTATCATTAGTGATGTTTCAGTAGTGATGTATCATTAGTGATGTATCATTAGTGATGTTTCAGCAGTAATGTTTCAGCAGTGATGTTTCAGCAGTGATGTATCAGTAGTGATGTATCAGTAGTGATGTATCATTAGTGATGTTTCAGCAGTAATGTTTCAGCAGTAATGTTTCAGCAGTGATGTATCAGTAGTGATGTATCAGTAGTGATGTATCATTAGTGATGTTTCAGCAGTAATGTTTCAGCAGTAATGTTTCAGCAGTGATGTATCAGTAGTGATGTATCAGTAGTGATGTTTCAGCAGTGATGTTTCAGCAGTAATGTTTCAGCAGTGATGTATCAGTAGTGATGTTTCAGTAGTGATGTATCAGTAGTGATGATTCAATAGTGATGTATCAGTAGTGATGTATCATTAGTGATGTTTCAGTAGTGATGTATCAGTAGTGATGTATCAGTAGTGATGTATCATTAGTGATGTTTCAGTAGTGATGTATCAGCAGTGATGTTTCATTAGTGATGTATCAGTAGTGATGATTCAATAGTGATGTATCAGTAGTGATGTATCATTAGTGATGTATCAGTAGTGATGTTTCAGTAGTGATGTATCATTAGTGATGTTTCAGTAGTGATGTATCATTAGTGATGTTTCAGTAGTGATGTATCATTAGTGATGTTTCATTAGTGATGTATCAGTAGTGATGTATCATTAGTGATGTTTCAGTAGTGATGTATCATTAGTGATGTTTCAGTAGTGATGTATCATTAGTGATGTTTCAGTAGTGATGTATCAGCAGTGATGTTTCATTAGTGATGTATCAGTAGTGATGTATCATTAGTGATGTTTCAGTAGTGATGTATCATTAGTGATGTTTCAGTAATGATGTATCAGCAGTGATGTTTCAGTAGTGATGTATCATTAGTGATGTTTCAGTAGTGATGTTTCAGTAGTGATGATTCAGTAGTGATGTTTCAGTAGTGATGTATCATTAGTGATGTTTCAGTAGTGATGTATCAGTAGTGATGTTTCAGTAGTGTTGATTCAGTAGTGATATTTCAGTAGTGATGTATCATTAGTGATGTTTCAGTAGTGATGTATCATTAGTGATGTATCAGTAGTGATGTATCATTAGTGATGTTTCATTACTGATGTATCAGTAGTGATGTATCATTAGTGATGTTTCAGTAGTGATGTATCAGTAGTGATGTATCATTAGTGATGTTTCATTAGTGATGTATCAGTAGTGATGTATCATTAGTGATGTTTCAGTAGTGATGTATCATTAGTGATGTATCATTAGTGATGTTTCAGCAGTAATGTTTCAGCAGTGATGTTTCAGCAGTGATGTATCAGTAGTGATGTATCAGTAGTGATGTATCATTAGTGATGTTTCAGCAGTAATGTTTCAGCAGTAATGTTTCAGCAGTGATGTATCAGTAGTGATGTATCAGTAGTGATGTTTTAGTAGTGATGATTCAGTAGTGATGTTTCAGTAGTGATGATTCAATAGTGATGTATCAGCAGTGATGTTTCATTAGTGATGTATCAGTAGTGATGTATCAGTAGTGATGATTCAGTAGTGATGATTCAGTAGTGATGATTCAGTAGTGATGTTTCAGTAGTGATGTATCAGTAGTGATGATTCAATAGTGATGTATCAGCAGTGATGTTTCATTAGTGATGTATCATTAGTGATGTTTCAGTATTGATATTTTTGACACAGGTCTGTGAGCTCAGGTCTCAGCTCTGTGTCTGGAGGGCTTTAGGACCAAGCGCCACGCTGACTAAACCATCTGTCTGGATAATTTTCTCAGTGGGGTGAAAGTTAGAGGAAGAAACTTTGCAACACAAAAAAAAACATTTTCAGCTTTCTGAGGAAGAGACTCACACTGAGCTTACATATTGTTTTTAAAACACATGTTTATCGACGCTGCCTCTGATTTTCCTCCAGACTCAATTGCTTTTGTCACCACAAGGGCAAAGATTTTCACAAAAACACAATTTGTCTGACTCAAAGCATTGATGCTGTAAGACGTGGATGAGATTAGCTTTATTGTTGACCAACAATCATTAATCATTTTGTACATTTCTTACACAGGCAGAACAGCGCCTGCTCCATTTATATTCCATCATTTTTTAAATAAACTATTATTATTATTCAGCCTTTCTATTTTTATTTATTTATCTCTTTCTTTTCTTTTTTCTTCTTTTATAATCAAAAAATTAAACAAATAATGCAATGTTGGAAAGCTTATTATATATATATATTGCAAGTAATCTTTTTGTTTACATTTATTTCAGTTTATTTATAATCATATAGCTTTAATTATTTAATTAATAATTTTTTTATTCAGATTTTTTTCAGATTTTAATTAATATTTTTTCTGATTTCCCTCTTCCTCTCTACGTTTATTAATAAATGTATTTAATTAAATAATAAAAGTTTATTTTTACATTGCAGACTAACTTCCTGTGGCCCCTGGAGTGGACGGAGGTTTATGGAGGTTAAAACCTAAAATGTAACTGTGAATGTAATCTTCAGCTTCTCCAGCTGCTCTCCAGATCACCCTCATTGGCAGCTTCAGCATATCTCTGTAACCTATCTGCATCACTCACAAAATGCTACGTTACCTTTCATGTCTCTAATTACATCACACCCAGGCATCAGCACTCTCTCCCGGTATGCGAAGGTGACATTTAAGAAGCTCTTTACGAAGTGACCACATCTCTGACATGTACAATGAATTTTCACCAATTAGAGAGTGGAGCCGGTCATCGCATGGTGAACTCCCGGGATCCTGAAGAACAGAAGGTGCTATGCTTCATTAGTGGATAAGATGAATGCCTCCATGTATCCGTGTCTCCACTTCTGTCTATTCATGAGTCTCAGGTTTTAACTGACTTTCCTCTTTCATCTCCTCACTGAGAGCTCCAAAGAGCCATGTGGTGAAGAAGGTTCCTGAGAAATTATATTCTTTTCATTAAGGTCAAGAGGGCAGAACTAATCCACTCCTCCCTGAACAATGCAGACAGGATAATATCTTAATTACCGAATACACCAGTGATTCCCAACTCCAGTCAGAAACAAAAGCTCAGCTCGGGTTTGTTTTCCGAGACCGGGAGGTTGGGAGTTTAAATCCCAGAACCATCACAGAGCCGCTGCAGGGTTCTTGAGCATGGCCTTTAAACCTGAACTGCTCAGTCTGCTCTTTGTGTGGACTTTATACTGTTCAAATTGTTCCTGTGGGAAAACCTGCAGTGGTTTTAATCAAGGCCTTAAAACATTAATGCTTCCTTACAGAATCCAGGCTTCTGAGTACAAGCCCAAGCTAGGAACCCTTAATTACTCAATAAACCTATCAGGAACCTTGAGGAACCTGTACTTCAATCAGTCCACTGAGTAGCCAGATATTTGCTGGCATTTAATTCGCTCATATCCATATTAAAGCATAGATTAGTTTCTCATTTAACTGTAATCATCACTTAAATAAACTCCTCAGTACAGATTTCATTTCATGAACATTATTTAAAAGTATGATAATATTTAGTATATATTAATTCCATCCATAGAGCTTTTTATACTTGAACTTTCCACTGATGGAACTCATTCAGAGCTGCAATAATTATAAGCTAGCTTGTTTTTGAGCACAATGGGAAATAGAAGGATGTACTGTAAGAAGATATCTGAGATACACTACTCTCTCTGTAATATTGTCAGTTTCAGAGCAGTGTTTCTCAGTGCTGTCCATGAAGGACAAATGTTTAAAATGTTCTAACAGTGGTGGAGGCCCAGCATTATCAAAAGTATTGTATTTAGGGGTCCAAGCATCACTAAAACCCTACTGTTTAAACAGCTTGCATGTTTTCTTTATAGATTCATCTCACTAGCTAATTACATAGCTTAGTTTAGAGAGCTTCCAGGATTTCCAAGAATAAACAGAAAGTTTCCAAGAAAAAACTGTCTAGCTTTCCATCCTCATGATTTAGGATCAGCAGCGCTTGGATTATAAAGTCCACAGTAAGGACAACAAGCCATGAACTGCAGAATCATCACCAGGATCCAGCAGGCATCTCAACAGTCCCTCATTCCCAGAGGACCAAAGGAAACTACAAACAGGAAGTGACAGCCAGAGATGATGAGAGTCTTGTGAGAACAGACGGCTGAGTTAGAGAAAGATGCCGAAACATCAGATTGTGGATGAGACAGAGAGCTGTGGAAGTTTTATTGCTTTTCTGTCCTTCCTTCACTCACAAAAAAAAGGAATAAATGGATCTTGGGCCTGGGATCGGGACATTACAACGGCCTCGACGTTTGCTCTGATTTTCATTCGAGCTGTACGGGTGAAATTTTAAGCGTGTTGCAATTCTGGGTAAAGTTCAAAGAAAAGATCAAAGTCCCCGAAGCTGAAAGCTTTGAAGTGCTGCTGCTGAGACAGAGCGAATGCAATAGCTACAATTTTCAGTGAAATTGAAAGGCAAGTGAAAGACAGTGGTCACTCAAAACCATCAGCACTGTTGGGTTAGATTAAATATCTTACATGAAGCTTGTTTTTCAAACAGCGCGGATGGCAAAAAGAACTTAAATTTTGGGAAATCTAATGTCTAGACACCTTCTGGAACTCTGACAGCAAGGAGCATCGACTGATCAAACCAGGAAAGTACTTCACCATCACACGTACCTGACAAAATAGGGTTAGGAGTTAGGTTTAGGGATTAGGGGTTAAGATTAGGGTTACGGTTTAGGTTATGGATTAGGGGTTGGGGTTAAGATTAGGGGTAATATTAGGGGTTGGGGTTATGGTTAGGGGTTGGGATAAGATTAGGGATTAAGGGTTTAGATTGGGGGTTAGGGGTTAGGGTGTGGGGCTCAGGGTTAAAGGAGGAGTTGAATCAGATTGAGCGTAACACATTTTGAATAATTATTTTCCTTATTAGAATATTAGCTAAAGCTGCTAAGGTATCTTGCGTGCAGTGCTGTAGTGATACCCTGAGGACTATCAGGAGTCATGTTTGTATGTTTAAAGCGTTTCTTTAGAAGACTGAAGCTCATTATGTGTGAAAACAGTCTTAACACACATTGAGGGTAATACTGAAGCTTCTCAGATGGGGGTTAATTACTCCAGACTTCAAAGCAGCGTCGGTGAGGTGGGAAGGAGGAGCAGCCAGAGGCCTCGAGTGCAGAGCCAAAATTACTGAAAGGAGCTGAGAATGAGCTGGAGTTCAGATCAACTCAAATTTGTAAATTTCCAGTTACTTAAAAAGTTTTTAATTCCAAAGATCTGAAATCTCAGCTCACATGACTGGATGGTGATGAAAGATAAAGGTTTTAACACTGCTGATTATTTCATCACAAAACAACTTGAAGGGATTGTGTTTTATTTTGTAGCACAACTACACGCCAGCACTTTTGGACTCCGCCCACTCCAGCAGGAAGGACTGAGCTTCAGACTCTCTGTAGATAGTCACCAGTCGGCTGAGCTCGGCTAAGATAAGGCATTTACATAACTGCATGTGATTAGACAAAAATCATGGGAAGCACGGAGAAGCTGTATTTAGATTCACAGAGCGGAAAAAGCTTAGCAGGGACAATGCTCTGAGACAGGAGTCGCCCTTCAGCAAGGTGAAGCCTCTTTATTTCCTCAATCACACTCTGTCTCCTGTCTGCAGCTATTGAAGCACTCCACCGAACACAAACACCAGCGAGCAGACACACAGCCCTAATAACGAGCGAACGTGATAAAGATATTGCAGATCTATTCAATAAAGCACTCCTGTGTTGGACAATGGGAGCAGAATGTAGCTGTAATATCCGCTGTTCAGATATTGCCCAAGACTTTCATTAACGGTGAAAATCTGGAAGCCCATCTTCAGAATCTCATCCTACAATTACATTCTGCCCACACACACACACACACACACACACACACATACACACGCTCGTGACGTGCTCAGAGCCTGTCTGAACATTACAGGCCGATTAAATCCAGAGCTGCAAAGAAAGATATGAATTCGGCATGGCGAGTCTCGAACCTGCCAATTATGATTTGCGTGGTTATGAAAGCAGCAGCAGCGGTATCCCGACACCATGAGATGTTTTCTCAGAGGCTGAAAACAGAAATTTCTGCACAACCAGGTGAGAAATTTTCATTTTTATACAAAGCTCGACATGATGCTGTTTCCCAAGGAAATGAGATGGAATCACAATTTGACGAATTGCCATTTGCTCCACCAACGCAAAAAAAAAAACAAAACAAAAAAAAAACGCCATAGGCTGCGAGTGTGTGTTCTGAAACCTTTCGTCAACCTTAAACATGCAGAAGCTCATCTTCTCTCTGTGCTGTCTGAGTATTCCCATTGTGGAATGCGACATTCACTTCAGAACAAATGTTTTTGTTCTCCTATCGTCCACCGTTATGCAAGTGCAACCTAATTTCTTTCCCTGAGTCAAATGGCCTTTTCTTTGTCACTCAGCTCTGAAGCGTATGCGTGAGAAGAGCAGTGTTTTGGTTGGGAAAATTAAATTCAAGACATCAGTTCTGCTTTGGAGTCTATTGAAGGCAGGAGGATAATTAAATGCGATCCACACCATTGTTATTTTGTTGTCGTTGTCTTTCTTTCTCTCTCTCTCTCTCTCCTCAGGCTGTGTGGACTCAGATAGCTGGAGGAGGATGAGGAGGAAGTGTTCAGCTCCAGCCAAGCTGTCAATCACAGCCTCGTTTCCCTCGACATCAAAACGCTGCGATAATCAGGACTCTACAGATGAAAAGGGAAAGAATCGCAGCCAAACACTCTGTCTGGAAAGTGCTTCGTCCGCCATATTAACAGGGTGACATTTGACAGCGGGACGACTTGGCGCAGATGTGTAGGGACAGATTACAGAGGCTGCTTTCACCACGCTAACACCAAGCTAAATGTCATTTCTTGATACAGCATGTACACTCGCAAATTAACGGTGCGTATATTGTTTACAAAATGATACGATACACATCTCCTTAAAGCCATGGCTCTGACTTGTGGTATTTAAGGTGGAAACGGAACCCGAGGGTTCTGCGATTTATATCCAGGGCTTGTGTGTGTGTTTACAGTGAGGTCCAGAAGTCTAGAGCACTAATAAAAAATTGCATTCTTTTCTAATTAAGCGTGTTATAATAACAATAAATGAAATAACAATAAATAAAGAATTTTTGTGGCTTAACTTTAACTGTGTGAAATCTGTGAGATTTAAAGAAATTTGCTTTGTTTTTTATATAACTGATTTTATTATTATTATTATTTAATATTCATATTCTTTATATGTATTTTTATAATAATTTTGTAATAATAATAATATTTGTAATAATAATGTAAGTGAATTTAAAAAATCATTGTTTATTTTTTTAAATCTAATTATTATTAGTCTATATCTAATTCTGCTGCACAGTTTACTTTTATTTTTTTTTTTAAATTATGTTTGTGTTTGTATTTATGTGTGTGTTTGATATACTTTTTTACATAGTTTTTTGTACTTGTCTGGCATTCACTGTGGACAGCAAAGAAAGAATTTCATTGTACAGGGAAACTTGTTTCTTCACTGTGCACATGACAATGAACGCTTTGAATCTTGTATCTATATTAAAGATCTATATTATTAAAGACATGATTAAAGACTAGTGTTTTTTAAAGAGTGAAATTCTGGGTGGATTTTTCTACAGGCTCCTACTCAAGGTGTCAGTATATTTATTAGTGTTGGAAAAAAGAAACATTTTGGTGCCATAGCTACTTTTGGTTGTCGATGTAAAACCTAACAAACCTTGGCTAGGTTCAAACTTCAGCAGTGATATAATTTGGAGAAAGAAATGTTTGTTGGTGAATTAATAGTCTGATTTTTTCCCTGCAGCAGTTTGTAATTCCGATGCATGAACAGGAGCAGATGGAGTTAGACGTAGCGCTCTGATTGATCCGGGCATACGACGCTAGAATAACAAACCCACAGAGGATCATCAGAAAAGCAGCTGTTTCTCCTCCAGGTACCAATCATGGACCACGGCACGGAGTCGCAGCATTAGACAAATCACACCAGCCAGGTTTAGTTACAAATACATGTGTCATGCTGCATTCCCTAGATGACTCTTATCTTTCAAAAGTTTACAAAACAAATTTTAAGTAATATTTCTATTGGAAAGTAAAATTTCCCCTAGCCCCGCCCGTGAACACCGAGTGACACACTGGATGAAAGTCTTTGTGTGCACTGCGAAAGGTACACAAGAGGACCAAATGAAGTGTGAGTTTGATTTGTCTCAGAAAATAACGATTTAATTATTTAGCTCCAGAATAGCAGTGCAATAAATGGGAACACAACACCACAGAGAATCGTTTGGCTTTGAATTCTGGAGAATATATTTTCATTTATTTTTTAATCAACTTTTCTTTCTTTTCTACAGCATCCTCATGTCTGAGAATCTTTTCAGTCAAGGTTATTAACCCTAACCCTGTAATGCTCGGTGGTGGAAGATTTATATAGAGTTACAGTAGATTTACAGCTCTGGAAAAAAATTGTAAACAGATTGTGTTAATGCTTTGTCTAAATAACATTAGGAGATCAGTATTTAGAGGAATAACCCCGATCTGCATGTGTTTTGGCTCCCTGATCTCCACCAGTTTCTCACATTGCTGTTGGGGAACTTTATACCACTCTTTTTGCAAAAAAGCAAACAGCTCAGCTTTACATGATGGTTTGTGACCATCCATCTTCCTCTTGATGACGTTCCAGAGGTTTTCAATACGGTTCAAATCTGAATATAGGATCCTGGAAGGACATGGGAACACAGGGCTCCCTGAAAATATATAACCATGGGACTATAGGGTCTTGGAAACATAGGACCCTGGGAACATGGACCTCTCTGGGCATATAGTAGTGGAAATGGGATTACAGGATTTTAGGAACATGTGGCATTTGAAATGGTGGGCCTTGGTGTTTTACATTTGATGACATTTGGAAGAACCCCCCCTGAGACCAGACTGAGTCCAGAGAATATGGGGCCTTGGAAATATGAAGCCACGGGACTAGAGGGTCTTGGGAACATTGGGAGCATGAGAACAAAGAACTCTGGATAAGGTTTCAGGAACATAGGGCATGTTTCAGAAATAAAGATGGATTTAACACTTAAAAATACAAAATTCAAGAAATATTGAACATGTTACTATAAGGATCTGGCAAGATGAAGTGCCCTGAGGATGTGAAATCATTATAGGAATATAGTCATTAAAGGAATATGAAGCTAATTAACTCTGGGGAACTGGAACCATGAAAATATGGAGCCCTGACAATCTAGGAAAATGGGACTATAGTGGGATGGGAACAAGATCCTGGGAATATGGTGCACATAGAGCTCTAGACAAATGGAGCCCGGGGAATGTGGAGCTTTATCTTGGTGATATGGAAATGTAGAACCATGGGAACTCAGGGAATATAGGTCTTTGGTGATTTAAGATCAACAAAATATAGGACCCTGGGTAAATAGAGCCTTGGAAATTCAGAATCAATAAAGATGGGGCCCGGGAACATATGTCTATATGTCCTTATGTTTAGGAACATATGTCCTTGGGAATATAAAATGGAACCCTGTGACATCTGAGGCCATCAGAATTTAAAGCCATGCGGATATGATATAACAAACAATAAACCACTTGGAATATTTCTGTAAACACTGGAAACTGGTATACTGACAGCTGAGAACACTTTTGGAATGTTGTGGCCCTGGATTTAGAGGACCCTGCAGTGGAAACATGGCTGTGTTTACTCTAGAGATCTTTTTACCTTATTTTCTATCAATTTATTCATTGCCAGTTCCTACCCAATTATCTCCATCTCACAACAGATAACGAAACCCAGAAGGTAAAATAAATCCTTGCATGAATGGAAAGCTGTAAAAGAGAAGAAATAAATGTATGAACAATCCTGGGCAATGTTGAATAATGGAGATTTTTAGAGTGTGATTCAATGCCACATGGCCTCCATAGTGCTGTTGTGTTGGTCTATCTAATATCCTCCACTGTATTGCAATCACAGCCACTGAGCCGCTTCCGGCCTGTGCTCTTAATCCGAACCAAGCTAATGTTACTAATCTGCAGCGAGCAATCCATGTTGGCATTTCAAACAACCACAGAGTCTGTCCAGTGTTTCAGCCCGTAGCAGCTGCAGACTCCATTATTGAGTGTATTATCGCTCTGCTGTCGAGCCCCATGATAGATTTAAATCTTCATCCAGTCACTGCTCTCGACAAGCCCATTAAGAGAGAATGACAGAACGAGGAATCAGGCACGGCTGTAATCATGCAATCAAAATGCATTATTTGGCTTCTCCAGGTGCGTACTGTACTCAATTGATTCCCATCGAGCTCGTCTCTATGGAAATCGGTATTCACACGTTGATTATGTTGAGCAGAGAGAGAGAGAGAGAGAGAGAGAGAGAGAGAAATGGGGATGCAATGATATTATGGGATGAGATGTAATTATGGCTGCGGTGACAGAGCTCTTTTCAGCTGAAGAGCGATCACTATATCTCTATATTGGGTCTTTACTTAAACCTACACACTGATTAAACGTTTAGAGAACGTGTGATAGCAACCTGAACGTTGTGGCGTCCAATCCCAGGACTATCGATTAACACTCAAGTCTGGGCTTGGACTCAATTCAGCCTCCATAGTGCATGACAAAGGAATTCCTACAAACGTCCACAACATAAAGTCATGATTTCAGCAATGATTGATTGATATGGAAAAATATTTTCTCACTTTTGTACAACTCAGGTATGACACAGTAAAGCGACACATCCCAACAATCCAAACAACTGTCTTCAAGGATCCCTCAGACCAATCCCGTGGCACATGTGGTCAGATGTTTCTTCAATAAGAAACTTTACTTCCTACCTGCATTGTGGTTTTACCTCATTCTCTTATATCTAACCTCTCATTAAATGTGTGTGGAGATATTATAAAGAAATATAAAGCTTGGCAGGAAGGAGCTAAGATCGTTGAAGTCTCTAGTGTGTGTGTGTGTATCTAGTACAGCTTGATACTACAAGCTACATAAACTTACTAATGGTTCTTGTTGGAACAAGAAAATCCCCGGATAGGCCACACCCACAAGAAACAACAGTAGCAGTTGAAGAGACAAGCTACAAGCTACAAGCTGCTGGTCTGAGCCTATGGTAGGTCCTGTTCCTGCATGTTCTCCTCAGCCTGGGTTCTCCAGCTTGCTCCTATCTCAAAACAACATGCTGGTACGTGGATTGGCAGCTCTGACTTGCCCTCTGGTGTGAATGTGTGCTCCCTGGATAGGCTCCAGCTCCACCACCACACTGAGCAGGGAGAAATGTTTTACTGAAAATGAATGAATGGATAAAAAGGAACAGGACGTGTAGGTGAGGAAAGAGGATGTTATGTCCTTGCATGGTATAAAGAATACATAGTAAATGTGTGGTGATTTTTGATCAGTTAAATTATCAAACACTCCACAGAGCAATGATGCTCTTCCACCAGCCTGCTATTAAGCACTGACGGTTTAACACACACTGAATAGGTGTGTTCCATGTTGGTGTTGGTGACTCATGTTGGTGGAGATTTTGGTGTAGAAGGTGTGGAACAAGTGTCAGAGGTTAATGAGGAGATTTATTATCCACAATTCCCTCGAGGAGAAACACAATCTCACCATAAACTCCACATGCTAAACACAACTGCTTCCTCAGCAGCACCATCTCCTGCATTGTGTGGCTGATTATAGAGTGAGGGGTGGAGTTACAGATAGAGTATTATTCGATTGGGATTCATTTTCCTGCTGTGATTTTATTCAGTAAAACCTCTGTATAAATTGAGGAATTGGGTGTGTCTTCACCATACTACAATCTGCATGTGTAATACTCACACCTCATCTAAACACAACCTGATGGTTTTGTTCTTTATTATGAGGGTTTGCTGTAGGGGGCGTGGAACTAAGGCATTAGGAGGGAATGTAAAAACCTTGATCTAAAAGCTTCACTCCTCTGACACGCCCTTTTTTGGATGGAAATGATGCAAAGGGAAATCAGCAAGTGCTTCCAGGAGCATATTAATACTGAAAAAGAAAGAGAAGAAGAAGAAAATGCAAAACGTCTTTTCACCACAGGCTCTAACACTAAGATGTTAATTCAGATAAGGTCATGATGGAGTTAGTTCTTATTTAAAAAAAATTCGCACAGTACAGGGTAATCTTTCCAGACATGTGCATTTGCAGCCTATAAATAGAACATATCCCATTAGGACCATCAGATCTCCTAGAACTGTTCAGAGGAAAGGTTTTGCTAACCCTAACCAGTCAGCTTGGTTAGAGCTAAGACTGATCATGTATTAAAATGAGAATTTATTTATTTATAAAATGAGGTTATGTAACTAAGAACATCGTCTACATGAGTCTACAACTCCTTTATGTCCTTTAGAAGTGTGTTAAACACAGGGTGAGGTTATGGCTGTGATGCTGCTGATGACTAAATGAGGTGGAGTCAGGTGCCGGTCAGGTGCTGGTCAGGTGGTGGTCAGGTGGGGGTCAGATCAGGTGGTGATCACGTGGCAGTCTGGTGTGGGTGAGGTGATGGTCAGGTGGCAGTTAGGTGCTAGTCTGATGGCGATAATGTGGGGGTGAGATCAGGTAGTCAGGTGGTGGTCAGGTGGTGGTCAGGTGGCAGTCAGGTGGTGATCAGGTCGTGGTCAGGTGGTGATCAGATGGCGGTCAGACTGTAGTCAGGTAGCAGTCAGGTGGTGATCAGGTGGCAGTCAGGTGCTGGTCAGATCAGGTGGCAGTTAGGTGGTAGTCAGATGGCAGACATGTGGAGGTGAGATCAGGTAGTCAGGTGATGGTCAGGTGGTGGGCAGGCAGTAATCAGGTGGTGGTCAGTTGGCAGTCAGGTGGTGGGCAGGTGGTGACCAGGTGGCAGTCAGGTGACGGTCAGGTGTTGATCAGGTGATGGTCAGACTGTAGTCAGGTGGTGGGCAGATGGCGGTCAGGTGGTGATCAGGTGGAGGTCAGGTGGGGATCAGGTGGCGGTCAGGTGGTGATCAGGTGGTGGTCAGGTGGCAGTCAGACTGTAGTCAGGTGGTGATCAGGTGATGGTCAGGTGGTGGTCAGGTGGTGGTCAGGTGGCAGTCAGACTGTAGTCAGGTGGTGGGCAGGTGGTGATCAGGTGATGGTCAGGTGGTGGTCAGGTGGTGGTCAGGTGGCAGTCAGACTGTAGTCAGGTGGTGGGCAGGTGGTGATCAGGTGGCGGTCAGACTGTAGTCAGGTGGTGATCAGGTGGCGGTCAGACTGTAGTCAGGTGGTGGGCAGGTGGTGATCAGGTGGCGGTCAGGTGGTGGTCAGGTGGCAGTCTGCTGCTCCTTCTGCGTCTTCCGGCATGCGATCATTATCGTAAACACACAACGCGCCGCATGATTCACGCCTCACTGTCGATTCATGCAGCATAAAGAAACATGACCTTTTGGGAGAAAGCGAGATGAAAAAAAGCGGAAGAATATTGGTGAATGGTGACAGATGGCAGATGAAAGGAGAGGAGAGAGAAGATAAAAAAACAGGCTTTGAGAGAAAAAAAGCGGAGTATCTAACTTCATCTATGAGCCACGTTACTAGGCAACTCTCATTGAAACGCTGGTGTAATTCAGACGGAGCGCGAGCGGTGCTCAGTGCAGGAACTCAAACACGACTCTGCAGGGGGCTGAAGTGTGCTGAAAATAGTCCACCTTTCAAGTGCATCGCTCGCTAGGACGAATCGTCCAGGAGCTTTCATGCTAATTTCATTACGGCCATTCATTTCTGTATTTCTGCAGGAGGCATCAACACACATTCTTCCTTTTATCACATTTATATTTTATATTTATTCACATGGCTGGTGCTTTTATCTAATTACTATGTGTCTTACAGAGTGGGCCAGAATGCTCTCCAATAATAATAATAATAATAATAATAATAACAATAACAATAATAATAATAATAATAATAATAATAATAATAATAATAATAATAATAATAATAATAACAATAACAATAATAATAATAATAATAATAATAATAATAATAACAATAATAATAATAATAATAATAATAATAACAATAATAATAATAATAATGATAAAGAAACAGCTGTAGATCAAATTATCAGTGATGTGTTGTGATGTGTTGTTGTTGTGTTGTGATGTTGTTGTGTTATGATGTGTTGTTGTGATGTTGTTGTGTTATGATGTGTTGTTGTGATGTATTGTTGTGTTGTGATGTTGTGTTGTGATGTTGTGTTGTGGTATTGTGATGTTGTGGTGTGATGTTGTGATGTGATGTTGTGTTGTGATGTTGTGTTGTGGTATTGTGATGTTGTGATGTGATGTTGTGATGTGATGTTGTGTTGTGATGTGGTGTTGTGATGTTGTGATGTGTTGTTGTGTTGTGATGTGTTCTGATGGGGTGTTGTGATGTGTTGTGTTGTTGTGTTGTGATGTTGTGTTGTGGTGTTGTGATGTTGTTGTGCTGTGGTGTTGTGATGTTGTGATGTGGTGTTGTTATGTGGTGTTGTGATGTGGTGTTGTGATATTGTGTTGTGTTGTTGTGGTGTGATGTGTTGTGGTGTTGTGATGTTGTGTTGTTGTTGTGTTGTGGTGTTGTGATGTGTTGTTGTTGTGTTGTGATGTTGTGTTGTGATGTTGTGGTGTTGTTGTGTTGTGATATTGTTGTAGTGTTGTGATATTGTGTTGTGATGTTGAGTTGTGTTGTGATGTTGTGATGTTGTTGTGATGTTCTGGTGTTGTTGTGATATTGTGTTGTTGTGTTGTGTTGTGATGTAGTGTTGTGATGTTGTGATGTTGTGATGTTGTGCTGTGGTGTTGTGATGTGTTGTTGTGTTGTGGTGTTGTTGTGTTTTGTTGTGGTGGTGTTGTGTTGTGTTTTGTTGTGGTGGTGTTGTTGTGGTGCTGTGTTGTGATGTTGTTGTGTGGTGTTGTTGTGTTGTGTTGTGATGTTGTTGTGTTGTGTTGTGGTGGTGTTGTGTGGTGTTGTGTTGTGGTGTTGTTGTGTTGTGATGGTGTTGTGTTGTGGTGTTGTTGTGGTGTTGTTGTGTTGTGGTGTTGTTGTGTGGTGGTGTTGTGTTGTGGTGGTGTTGTGTTGTGGTGGTGTTGTGTTGTGATGTTGTTGTGGTGTTGTGTTGTGGTGTTGTTGTGTGGTGGTGTTGTGTTGTGGTGGTGTTGTGTTGTGATGTTGTTGTGTTGTGGTGGTGTTGTGTTGTGATGTGTTGTGGTGGTGTGTTGTGATGTGTTGTGGTGTTGTTGTGGTGGTGTTGTGTTGTTGTGTTGTGGTGTTGTTGTATGGTGGTGTTGTGTTGTGATGTTGTGTTGTGGTGTTGTTGTGTTGTGGTGCTGTGTTGTGGTGTTGTTGTGTTGTGTTGTTGTGTTGTGGTGTGGTGGTGTTGTGTTTTGGTGTTGTGTTGTGATGGTGTTGTGTTGTGGTGTTGTTGTGGTGTTGTTGTGTTGTGGTGTTGTTGTGTGGTGGTGTTGTGTTGTGGTGGTGTTGTGTTGTGATGTTGTTGTGGTGTTGTGTTGTGGTGTTGTTGTGTGGTGTTGTGTTGTGGTGGTGTTGTGATGTTGTTGTGGTGTTGTGTTGTGGTGTTGTGTTGTGATGGTGTTGTGTTGTGTTGTGGTGGTGTGTTGTGATGTGTTGTGATGTGTTGTGGTGGTGTGTTGTGATGTGTTGTGGTGTTGTGTTGTGGTGTTGTTGTATGGTGGTGTTGTGTTGTGATGTTGTTGTGTTGTGGTGTTGTGTTGTGGTGTTGTTGTGTTGTGGTGCTGTGTTGTGGTGTTGTTGTGTTTTGTTGTGGTGGTGTTGTGGTGTTGTGTTTTGTTGTGGTGGTGTTGTTGTGGTGCTGTGTTGTGATGTTGTGTTGTTGTGTGGTGTTGTTGTGTTGTGGTGGTGTTGTGTGGTGGTGTTGTGTTGTGTTGTGGTGTTGTGATGTTGTGTTGTGGTGTTGTTGTGTTGTGGTGCTGTGTTGTGGTGCTGTGTTGTGGTGCTGTGTTGTGGTGTTGTTGTGTTGTGGTGCTGTGTTGTGGTATTGTTGTATGGTGGTGTTGTTATGTTGTTGTGTTGTGGTGTTGTGTTGTGGTGTTGTTGTGTTGTGGTGCTGTGTTGTGGTGTTGTTGTGTTTTGTTGTGGTGCTGTTGTGGTGTTGTTGTGTGGTGGTGTTGTGATGTGGTGTTGTTGTGTGGTGGTGTTGTGTTGTGTGGTGGTGTTGTGATGTGGTGTTGTTGTGTGGTGGTGTTGTGTTGTGGTGTTGTTGTGTGGTGGTGTGTTGTTGTGTGGTGGTGTTGTGATGTGGTGTTGTTGTGTGGTGGTGTTGTGTTGTGGTGGTGTTATGATGTTGTGGTGTTGTTGTGTGGTGGTGTTGTGATGTTGTGGTGTTGTTGTGTGGTGGTGTTGTGTTGTGTTGTGGTGTTGTTGTGTGGTGGTGTTGTGTTGTGGTGGTGTTGTGTTATGATGTTGTGGTGTTGTTGTGTGGTGGTGTTGTGTGGTGGTGTTGTGGTGTTGTTGTGTTGTGGTGGTGTTGTTGTGTGGTGGTGTTGTGTTGTGGTGGTGTTGTGTTGTGATGTTGTGGTGTTGTTGTGTGGTGGTGTTGTGTTGTTGTGTTGTGGTGGTGTTGTGTGGTGGTGTTGTGTGGTGGTGTTGTGTTGTTGTGTGGTGGTGTTGTGTTGTTGTGTTGTGGTGTTGTGATGTTGTGGAGTTGTTGTGTGGTGGTGTTGTGTTGTTGTGTTGTGGTGTTGTTGTGTGGTGGTATTGTGTTGTTGTGTTGTGGTGTTGTGTTGTGATGTTGTGGTGTTGTTGTGTGGTGGTGTTGTGTTGTGGTGGTGTTGTGTTGTGATGTTGTGGTGTTGTTGTGTGGTGGTGTTGTGTTGTTGTGTTGTGGTGGTGTTGTGTTGTGATGTTGTGGTGTTGTTGTGTGGTGGTGTTGTGTTGTGTTGTGGTGGTGTTGTGTTGTGGTGTTGTTGTGTGGTGGTGTTGTGTTGTGGTGGTGTTGTGTTGTGATGTTGTGTTGTTGTGTTGTGGTGGTGTTGTGTTGTGGTGTTGTGTTGTGGTGGTGTTGTGTTGTGATGTTGTGGTGTTGTTGTGTGGTGGTGTTGTGTTGTTGTGTTGTGGTGTTGTTGTGTGGTGGTGTTGTGTTGTTGTGTTGTGGTGGTGTTGTGTGGTGTTGTTGTGTGGTGGTGTTGTGTTGTGGTGGTGTTGTGTTGTGATGTTGTGGTGTTGTTGTGTTGTTGTGTGGTGGTGTTGTGTTGTGGTGGTGTTGTGTTGTGATGTTGTGGTGGTGTTGTGGTGTTGTGTTGTGGTGGTGTTGTGTTGTGATGTTGTGGTGTTGTTGTGTTGTTGTGTGGTGGTGTTGTGTTGTGGTGGTGTTGTGTTGTGGTGTTGTGTTGTGGTGGTGTTGTGTTGTGATGTTGTGGTGTTGTTTTGTTGTGTTGTGGTGGTGTTGTGTTGTGGTGTTGTGTTGTGGTGGTGTTGTGTTGTGATGTTGTGGTGTTGTTGTGTGGTGGTGTTGTTGTGTGGTGGTGTTGTGTTGTTGTGTTGTGGTGGTGTTGTGTTGTGGTGTTGTGTTGTGGTGGTGTTGTGTGGTGGTGTTGTGTTGTGGTGGTGTTGTGTTGTGATGTTGTGGTGTTGTGTTGTTGTGTTGTGGTGGTGTTGTGTTGTGGTGTTGTTGTGTGGTGGTGTTGTGGTGGTGTTGTGTTGTGATGTTGTGGTGTTGTTGTGTGGTGGTGTTGTGTTGTTGTGTTGTGGTGGTGTTGTGTTGTGGTGTTGTGTTGTGGTGGTGTTGTGTGGTGGTGTTGTGTTGTTGTGTTGTGGTGTTGTGTTGTGGTGGTGTTGTGTGGTGGTGTTGTGTTGTTGTGTTGTTGTGTTGTGGTGGTGTTGTGTTGTGGTGTTGTGTTGTGGTGTTGTTGTGTGGTGGTGTTGTGTTGTTGTGTTGTGGTGGTGTTGTGTTGTGGTGTTGTGTTGTGGTGTTGTGTTGTGGTGTTGTTGTGTGGTGGTGTTGTGGTGGTGTTGTGTGGTGGTGTTGTGTTGTGGTGTTGTGTTGTGGTGTTGTTGTGTGGTGGTGTTGTGTTGTTGTGTTGTGGTGGTGTTGTGTTGTGGTGTTGTGTTGTGGTGGTGTTGTGTGGTGGTGTTGTGTTGTTGTGTTGTGGTGTTGTGTTGTGGTGGTGTTGTGTGGTGGTGTTGTGTTGTGTTGTTGTGTTGTGGTGGTGTTGTGTTGTGTTGTTGTGTTGTGGTGGTGTTGTGTTGTGGTGTTGTGTTGTGGTGTTGTTGTGTGGTGGTGTTGTGTTGTTGTGTTGTGGTGGTGTTGTGTTGTGATGTTGTGTTGTGGTGGTGTTGTGTGGTGGTGTTGTGTTGTTGTGTTGTGGTGGTGTTGTGTTGTGATGTTGTGTTGTGGTGGTGTTGTGTTGTGGTGTTGTGTTGTTGTGTTGTGGTGGTGTTGTGTTGTGGTGTTGTTGTGTGGTGGTGTTGTGGTGGTGTTGTGTTGTGATGTTGTGGTGTTGTTGTGTGGTGGTGTTGTGTTGTTGTGTTGTGGTGGTGTTGTGTTGTGGTGTTGTGTTGTGGTGTTGTTGTGTTGTGTTGTTGTGTTGTGGTGGTGTTGTGTTGTGGTGTTGTGGTGTTGTTGTGTGGTGGTGTTGTGTTGTTGTGTTGTGGTGGTGTTGTGTTGTGATGTTGTGGTATTGTGGAGTATTGCAGCCTGCTCCCTCGCCCTGCTCCTCAGACTGTGTGTGACTGCCATCTTCTGAGAGCAGTGTGAGAATCTTCCAGTGAAAGAGAGAGAGTTTATCAGAGAAACGATCACTGGAGGCTGCATTCACGGCTCCTCACACTTCTAAAGCACTTTCATTACACCCAGGAAAACAGAGTCGTTTCCACCTCATCACCTCCTGATCTCCATTTCTGCCTCACTGAGGAGAAACAAGGCAGCATGGAGACTGTGTGAGAAGACATGAGGCTGTGTGAGGAGAAACAATTCAGCATGGAGGCTCTATGAGGAGACATGGGGTTGTGTGAAGAGAAACAAGGATGTCTGAGGAGACATGGAGGCTCTGTGAAGAGACATGAGGCTGTGTGAGGAGAAATGAGGATGTGTGAGGAGACATCAAGGCTCTGTGAGGAGACATCAGGCTGTGTGAGGAGAAATGAGGATGTGTGAGGAGAAATGAGGATGTGTGAGGAGAAATGAGGATGTGTGAGGAGAAATGAGGATGTGTGAGGAGAAATGAGGCAGCATAGAGGCTGTTAGAGGAGAAATAAGGCTGTGTGAGGAGATAAAAGATTGTGAGGAGACATGAGACTGTGTGAGGAGAAAGGAGGCTGGGTAAGGAGAAAAAAGGCAACATGGAGGCTGTGTGAGGAGACATGAGGGTGTGTTGTGTATATTAGAGAGCAGTGTGTTGTGTATATTAGAGAGCAGTGTGTTGTGTATATTAGAGAACAGTGTGTTGTGTATATTAGAGAGCAGTGTGTTGTGTATATTAGAGATCAGTGTGTTGTTGTGTATATTAGAGAACAGTGTGTTGTGTATATTAGAGAACAGTGTGTTGTGTATATTAGAGAACAGTGTGTTGTGTATATTAGAGAGCAGTGTGTTGTGTATATTAGAGAGCAGTGTGTTGTGTATATTAGAGAGCAGTGTGTTGTGTATATTAGAGAGCAGTGTGTTGTGTATATTAGAGAACAGTGTGTTGTGTATATTAGAGAGCAGTGTGTTGTGTATATTAGAGAGCAGTGTGTTGTGTATATTAGAGAACAGTGTGTTGTGTATATTAGAGAACAGTGTGTTGTGTATATTAGAGAGCAGTGTGTTGTGTATATTAGAGATCAGTGTGTTGTGTATATTAGAGAACAGTGTGTTGTTGTGTATATTAGAGATCAGTGTGTTGTGTATATTAGAGATCAGTGTGTTGTGTATATTAGAGAGCAGTGTGTTGTGTATATTAGAGAACAGTGTGTTGTGTATATTAGAGAACAGTGTGTTGTTGTGTATATTAGAGAGCAGTGTGTTGTGTATATTAGAGAGCAGTGTGTTGTGTATATTAGAGAACAGTGTGTTGTGTATATTAGAGAACAGTGTGTTGTGTATATTAGAGAACAGTGTGTTGTTGTGTATATTAGAGAGCAGTGTGTTGTGTATATTAGAGATCAGTGTGTTGTGTATATTAGAGAGCAGTGTGTTGTGTATATTAGAGAACAGTGTGTTGTGTATATTAGAGAACAGTGTGTTGTGTATATTAGAGAGCAGTGTGTTGTGTATATTAGAGAGCAGTGTGTTGTGTATATTAGAGAGCAGTGTGTTGTGTATATTAGAGAGCAGTGTGTTGTTGTGTATATTAGAGAACAGTGTGTTGTGTATATTAGAGAACAGTGTGTTGTGTATATTAGAGATCAGTGTGTTGTGTATATTAGAGAACAGTGTGTTGTGTATATTAGAGAACAGTGTGTTGTTGTGTATATTAGAGAGCAGTGTGTTGTGTATATTAGAGAACAGTGTGTTGTGTATATTAGAGAACAGTGTGTTGTGTATATTAGAGAACAGTGTGTTGTTGTGTATATTAGAGAACAGTGTGTTGTGTATATTAGAGAGCAGTGTGTTGTGTATATTAGAGAGCAGTGTGTTGTGTATATTAGAGAGCAGTGTGTTGTGTATATTAGAGAGCAGTGTGTTGTGTATATTAGAGAGCAGTGTGTTGTGTATATTAGAGAACAGTGTGTTGTGTATATTAGAGAGCAGTGTGTTGTGTATATTAGAGAACAGTGTGTTGTGTATATTAGAGATCAGTGTGTTGTGTATATTAGAGAGCAGTGTGTTGTGTATATTAGAGAGCAGTGTGTTGTGTATATTAGAGAGCAGTGTGTTGTGTATATTAGAGAACAGTGTGTTGTGTATATTAGAGAACAGTGTGTTGTGTATATTAGAGAACAGTGTGTTGTTGTGTATATTAGAGAACAGTGTGTTGTGTATATTAGAGAGCAGTGTGTTGTGTATATTAGAGAACAGTGTGTTGTGTATATTAGAGAGCAGTGTGTTGTGTATATTAGAGAACAGTGTGTTGTGTATATTAGAGAACAGTGTGTTGTGTATATTAGAGAGCAGTGTGTTGTGTATATTAGAGAGCAGTGTGTTGTGTATATTAGAGAACAGTGTGTTGTGTATATTAGAGATCAGTGTGTTGTGTATATTAGAGAACAGTGTGTTGTGTATATTAGAGAACAGTGTGTTGTGTATATTAGAGAACAGTGTGTTGTTGTGTATATTAGAGAACAGTGTGTTGTGTATATTAGAGAGCAGTGTGTTGTTGTGTATATTAGAGATCAGTGTGTTGTGTATATTAGAGAGCAGTGTGTTGTGTATATTAGAGAACAGTGTGTTGTGTATATTAGAGAACAGTGTGTTGTTGTGTATATTAGAGATCAGTGTGTTGTGTATATTAGAGAGCAGTGTGTTGTTGTGTATATTAGAGAACAGTGTGTTGTGTATATTAGAGAACAGTGTGTTGTTGTGTATATTAGAGAACAGTGTGTTGTGTATATTAGAGAACAGTGTGTTGTTGTGTATATTAGAGATCAGTGTGTTGTGTATATTAGAGAGCAGTGTGTTGTTGTGTATATTAGAGATCAGTGTGTTGTGTATATTAGAGAGCAGTGTGTTGTTGTGTATATTAGAGAACAGTGTGTTGTGTATATTAGAGAGCAGTGTGTTGTTGTGTGTATTAGAGATCAGTGTGTTGTGTATATTAGAGATCAGTGTGTTGTGTATATTAGAGAACAGTGTGTTGTTGTGTATATTAGAGAACAGTGTGTTGTGTATATTAGAGAACAGTGTGTTGTTGTGTATATTAGAGAACAGTGTGTTGTGTATATTAGAGAACAGTGTGTTGTGTATATTAGAGATCAGTGTGTTGTTGTGTATATTAGAGAACAGTGTGTTGTGTATATTAGAGATCAGTGTGTTGTTGTGTATATTAGAGAGCAGTGTGTTGTGTATATTAGAGAGCAGTGTGTTGTGTATATTAGAGAACAGTGTGTTGTGTATATTAGAGATCAGTGTGTTGTGTATATTAGAGAACAGTGTGTTGTGTATATTAGAGAACAGTGTGTTGTTGTGTATATTAGAGATCAGTGTGTTGTGTATATTAGAGAACAGTGTGTTGTGTATATTAGAGAGCAGTGTGTTGTTGTGTATATTAGAGAACAGTGTGTTGTGTATATTAGAGATCAGTGTGTTGTGTATATTAGAGAACAGTGTGTTGTGTATATTAGAGAACAGTGTGTTGTGTATATTAGAGATCAGTGTGTTGTGTATATTAGAGAGCAGTGTGTTGTGTATATTAGAGAACAGTGTGTTGTGTATATTAGAGAGCAGTGTGTTGTGTATATTAGAGAACAGTGTGTTGTGTATATTAGAGAACAGTGTGTTGTGTATATTAGAGAGCAGTGTGTTGTTGTGTATATTAGAGAACAGTGTGTTGTTGTGTATATTAGAGAACAGTGTGTTGTGTATATTAGAGAACAGTGTGTTGTGTATATTAGAGAGCAGTGTGTTGTGTATATTAGAGATCAGTGTGTTGTGTATATTAGAGAACAGTGTGTTGTTGTGTATATTAGAGATCAGTGTGTTGTGTATATTAGAGAACAGTGTGTTGTGTATATTAGAGAGCAGTGTGTTGTGTATATTAGAGAGCAGTGTGTTGTGTATATTAGAGAACAGTGTGTTGTGTATATTAGAGATCAGTGTGTTGTGTATATTAGAGAACAGTGTGTTGTGTATATTAGAGAACAGTGTGTTGTGTATATTAGAGAGCAGTGTGTTGTGTATATTAGAGAGCAGTGTGTTGTGTATATTAGAGAACAGTGTGTTGTGTATATTAGAGAACAGTGTGTTGTGTATATTAGAGAGCAGTGTGTTGTTGTGTATATTAGAGAACAGTGTGTTGTGTATATTAGAGAACAGTGTGTTGTGTATATTAGAGAGCAGTGTGTTGTGTATATTAGAGAACAGTGTGTTGTGTATATTAGAGAACAGTGTGTTGTGTATATTAGAGAGCAGTGTGTTGTGTATATTAGAGAGCAGTGTGTTGTGTATATTAGAGAACAGTGTGTTGTGTATATTAGAGAACAGTGTGTTGTGTATATTAGAGAGCAGTGTGTTGTGTATATTAGAGAACAGTGTGTTGTGTATATTAGAGAACAGTGTGTTGTTGTGTATATTAGAGATCAGTGTGTTGTGTATATTAGAGAGCAGTGTGTTGTTGTGTATATTAGAGATCAGTGTGTTGTGTATATTAGAGAGCAGTGTGTTGTGTATATTAGAGAACAGTGTGTTGTGTATATTAGAGAACAGTGTGTTGTTGTGTATATTAGAGAACAGTGTGTTGTGTATATTAGAGAACAGTGTGTTGTGTATATTAGAGAACAGTGTGTTGTGTATATTAGAGAACAGTGTGTTGTTGTGTATATTAGAGATCAGTGTGTTGTGTATATTAGAGATCAGTGTGTTGTGTATATTAGAGAACAGTGTGTTGTGTATATTAGAGAACAGTGTGTTGTGTATATTAGAGATCAGTGTGTTGTGTATATTAGAGAGCAGTGTGTTGTGTATATTAGAGAACAGTGTGTTGTGTATATTAGAGAGCAGTGTGTTGTGTATATTAGAGATCAGTGTGTTGTGTATATTAGAGAACAGTGTGTTGTGTATATTAGAGAACAGTGTGTTGTTGTGTATATTAGAGAACAGTGTGTTGTGTATATTAGAGAGCAGTGTGTTGTGTATATTAGAGAACAGTGTGTTGTGTATATTAGAGAACAGTGTGTTGTGTATATTAGAGAGCAGTGTGTTGTGTATATTAGAGATCAGTGTGTTGTGTATATTAGAGAACAGTGTGTTGTGTATATTAGAGAACAGTGTGTTGTGTATATTAGAGAACAGTGTGTTGTGTATATTAGAGAGCAGTGTGTTGTGTATATTAGAGAACAGTGTGTTGTGTATATTAGAGAACAGTGTGTTGTTGTGTATATTAGAGATCAGTGTGTTGTGTATATTAGAGAGCAGTGTGTTGTTGTGTATATTAGAGAACAGTGTGTTGTGTATATTAGAGAACAGTGTGTTGTGTATATTAGAGAACAGTGTGTTGTGTATATTAGAGAACAGTGTGTTGTTGTGTATATTAGAGATCAGTGTGTTGTGTATATTAGAGAGCAGTGTGTTGTTGTGTATATTAGAGAACAGTGTGTTGTGTATATTAGAGAGCAGTGTGTTGTTGTGTATATTAGAGATCAGTGTGTTGTGTATATTAGAGAGCAGTGTGTTGTGTATATTAGAGAACAGTGTGTTGTGTATATTAGAGAACAGTGTGTTGTGTATATTAGAGAGCAGTGTGTTGTGTATATTAGAGAACAGTGTGTTGTGTATATTAGAGAACAGTGTGTTGTGTATATTAGAGAACAGTGTGTTGTTGTGTATATTAGAGAACAGTGTGTTGTGTATATTAGAGAACAGTGTGTTGTTGTGTATATTAGAGAACAGTGTGTTGTGTATATTAGAGAACAGTGTGTTGTTGTGTATATTAGAGAACAGTGTGTTGTGTATATTAGAGAGCAGTGTGTTGTGTATATTAGAGAACAGTGTGTTGTTGTGTATATTAGAGAACAGTGTGTTGTGTATATTAGAGAACAGTGTGTTGTGTATATTAGAGATCAGTGTGTTGTGTATATTAGAGAACAGTGTGTTGTGTATATTAGAGAACAGTGTGTTGTGTATATTAGAGAACAGTGTGTTGTTGTGTATATTAGAGAGCAGTGTGTTGTGTATATTAGAGAACAGTGTGTTGTGTATATTAGAGAACAGTGTGTTGTGTATATTAGAGAGCAGTGTGTTGTTGTGTATATTAGAGAACAGTGTGTTGTGTATATTAGAGAACAGTGTGTTGTGTATATTAGAGAACAGTGTGTTGTGTATATTAGAGAACAGTGTGTTGTGTATATTAGAGAACAGTGTGTTGTGTATATTAGAGAACAGTGTGTTGTGTATATTAGAGAGCAGTGTGTTGTGTATATTAGAGATCAGTGTGTTGTGTATATTAGAGAGCAGTGTGTTGTGTATATTAGAGAACAGTGTGTTGTTGTGTATATTAGAGAACAGTGTGTTGTGTATATTAGAGAACAGTGTGTTGTGTATATTAGAGAACAGTGTGTTGTGTATATTAGAGAACAGTGTGTTGTGTATATTAGAGAACAGTGTGTTGTGTATATTAGAGAGCAGTGTGTTGTGTATATTAGAGAGCAGTGTGTTGTTGTGTATATTAGAGAACAGTGTGTTGTGTATATTAGAGAACAGTGTGTTGTTGTGTATATTAGAGAACAGTGTGTTGTGTATATTAGAGAACAGTGTGTTGTGTATATTAGAGAGCAGTGTGTTGTGTATATTAGAGAACAGTGTGTTGTGTATATTAGAGAACAGTGTGTTGTTGTGTATATTAGAGAACAGTGTGTTGTGTATATTAGAGAACAGTGTGTTGTGTATATTAGAGAACAGTGTGTTGTGTATATTAGAGAACAGTGTGTTGTTGTGTATATTAGAGAGCAGTGTGTTGTGTATATTAGAGAGCAGTGTGTTGTGTATATTAGAGAGCAGTGTGTTGTGTATATTAGAGAACAGTGTGTTGTGTATATTAGAGATCAGTGTGTTGTGTATATTAGAGAGCAGTGTGTTGTGTATATTAGAGAGCAGTGTGTTGTGTATATTAGAGAACAGTGTGTTGTGTATATTAGAGATCAGTGTGTTGTGTATATTAGAGAACAGTGTGTTGTGTATATTAGAGATCAGTGTGTTGTGTATATTAGAGAACAGTGTGTTGTGTATATTAGAGAACAGTGTGTTGTGTATATTAGAGAACAGTGTGTTGTGTATATTAGAGAGCAGTGTGTTGTGTATATTAGAGAACAGTGTGTTGTGTATATTAGAGAACAGTGTGTTGTGTATATTAGAGAACAGTGTGTTGTGTATATTAGAGAACAGTGTGTTGTGTATATTAGAGAACAGTGTGTTGTGTATATTAGAGAACAGTGTGTTGTGTATATTAGAGAGCAGTGTGTTGTGTATATTAGAGAGCAGTGTGTTGTGTATATTAGAGAGCAGTGTGTTGTGTATATTAGAGAGCAGTGTGTTGTGTATATTAGAGAACAGTGTGTTGTGTATATTAGAGAACAGTGTGTTGTGTATATTAGAGAGCAGTGTGTTGTGTATATTAGAGAACAGTGTGTTGTGTATATTAGAGAACAGTGTGTTGTGTATATTAGAGAACAGTGTGTTGTGTATATTAGAGAACAGTGTGTTGTGTATATTAGAGAACAGTGTGTTGTGTATATTAGAGAACAGTGTGTTGTGTATATTAGAGAACAGTGTGTTGTTGTGTATATTAGAGAGCAGTGTGTTGTGTATATTAGAGAGCAGTGTGTTGTGTATATTAGAGAACAGTGTGTTGTGTATATTAGAGAACAGTGTGTTGTGTATATTAGAGAGCAGTGTGTTGTGTATATTAGAGAACAGTGTGTTGTGTATATTAGAGAACAGTGTGTTGTGTATATTAGAGAACAGTGTGTTGTGTATATTAGAGAACAGTGTGTTGTTGTGTATATTAGAGAGCAGTGTGTTGTGTATATTAGAGAACAGTGTGTTGTGTATATTAGAGAACAGTGTGTTGTGTATATTAGAGAACAGTGTGTTGTGTATATTAGAGAACAGTGTGTTGTTGTGTATATTAGAGAACAGTGTGTTGTGTATATTAGAGAACAGTGTGTTGTTGTTTATATTAGAGAGCAGTGTGTTGTGTATATTAGAGAACAGTGTGTTGTGTATATTAGAGAACAGTGTGTTGTGTATATTAGAGAACAGTGTGTTGTGTATATTAGAGAACAGTGTGTTGTTGTGTATATTAGAGAACAGTGTGTTGTGTATATTAGAGAACAGTGTGTTGTGTATATTAGAGAGCAGTGTGTTGTGTATATTAGAGAACAGTGTGTTGTTGTGTATATTAGAGAGCAGTGTGTTGTGTATATTAGAGAACAGTGTGTTGTTGTTTATATTAGAGAGCAGTGTGTTGTGTATATTAGAGAACAGTGTGTTGTGTATATTAGAGAACAGTGTGTTGTTGTGTATATTAGAGAACAGTGTGTTGTGTATATTAGAGAACAGTGTGTTGTTGTGTATATTAGAGAGCAGTGTGTTGTGTATATTAGAGAACAGTGTGTTGTGTATATTAGAGAACAGTGTGTTGTGTATATTAGAGAGCAGTGTGTTGTGTATATTAGAGAACAGTGTGTTGTTGTGTATATTAGAGAGCAGTGTGTTGTGTATATTAGAGAACAGTGTGTTGTGTATATTAGAGAACAGTGTGTTGTGTTGTGTATATTAGAGAGCAGTGTGTTGTTGTGTATATTAGAGAACAGTGTGTTGTTGTGTATATTAGAGAGCAGTGTGTTGTGTATATTAGAGAACAGTGTGTTGTTGTGTATATTAGAGAACAGTGTGTTGTGTATATTAGAGAACAGTGTGTTGTGTATATTAGAGAACAGTGTGTTGTGTTGTGTATATTAGAGAACAGTGTGTTGTGTATATTAGAGAACAGTGTGTTGTGTATATTAGAGAACAGTGTGTTGTGTATATTAGAGAGCAGTGTGTTGTGTATATTAGAGAACAGTGTGTTGTTGTGTATATTAGAGAACAGTGTGTTGTGTATATTAGAGAGCAGTGTGTTGTGTATATTAGAGAACAGTGTGTTGTGTATATTAGAGAACAGTGTGTTGTGTATATTAGAGAACAGTGTGTTGTGTATATTAGAGAGCAGTGTGTTGTGTATATTAGAGAACAGTGTGTTGTGTATATTAGAGAGCAGTGTGTTGTGTATATTAGAGAACAGTGTGTTGTGTATATTAGAGAGCAGTGTGTTGTTGTGTATATTAGAGATCAGTGTGTTGTGTATATTAGAGAACAGTGTGTTGTGTATATTAGAGAGCAGTGTGTTGTGTATATTAGAGAACAGTGTGTTGTGTATATTAGAGAACAGTGTGTTGTTGTGTATATTAGAGAGCAGTGTGTTGTGTATATTAGAGAGCAGTGTGTTGTGTATATTAGAGAACAGTGTGTTGTGTATATTAGAGAGCAGTGTGTTGTTGTGATGAAGGGAATTGTGTTCTTCTGAAACTAGAAGTTTCTAGAATGTTCTTTCTTTCTTGATCTTTAGCAGCAACATTTTTACAGATGATGAAGTCTGAATCTGACACAAACCTAAGTGTAGAGAGACACAGTTGGCCAGATGTGTGGTGTAACAGCTGGCCTCTGGTCAGCTCACGGTGCTGCCCGTGTATCATGTATTCCTCTGGCTCACTGACTCGCCTCAGATTAGCTGCTTTAATCTGCTGTTCTTAAAGCTTCAGCCTCCAACCGCATCACTGACTCTACACACACACACACACACACACACAAACACATCCTAAGCACCCACTGAACCAGACAAAACTGACCACACACACACACATCAAAAACCCACACATTGGGCCCAGACCCCCACTGAACCATGCAGAACTGACCACACACACACACGCACACACACATCAAAAACATACACACCAAACACACAGTGAACCATGCAAAACTGACCACACACACAAACACACACACACACACACCCCAAACACCCACTGAACCATGCAAAACTCACACTTTCACTCCCACTCACAAACACACACACACATCAAAACACACACATCCCAAACACACAAACACACACACACACACACACCCCAAACACCCACTGAACCATGCAAAACTCACACTTTCACTCCCACTCACAAACACACATCAAAACACACACATCCCAAACACACAAACACACACACTCACACATACACCAAACACTGATCCATGCCGAACTGACCACACACACACACTCACACACACACATGCGCGCGCACACACACACACTATGAGCTACATTATTTTACCCCTCAGATGACAGCAGTGTGTTTCAGAGCAGTGTGTGGTGTCAGGAGTGACATTTACTGTAGAAAACTGAATTTCAGTGCTGATGGATGAGTCCAGAGCTGAGGTGGAACTACGCAGAAACATATATGTGCTT
The DNA here is from genome assembly GCF_019097595.1 of Hemibagrus wyckioides. Lineage (NCBI taxonomy): Eukaryota > Metazoa > Chordata > Actinopteri > Siluriformes > Bagridae > Hemibagrus > Hemibagrus wyckioides. The sequence goes on from NC_080728.1 coordinate 21,974,341, forward strand.
TCCAGCACTCGCTGTTCCTCGGAACGCCGGGTTCCGACCTCGGATTTGACCTGTGATATATTACAGCACCGAGGCCAGAACCCTGCCGAGTGTGTGTGTATGTGTGTGTGTGTGTGAGAGAAGGACAGAGTGATAGTGGAAATGAGCTAGCATAATCACTACCTTCTACACAAACATCTACCACGTAGCCATCTGCTAAACTTTATGAGCCTTCAGGAGCTCTTCTGCTAGGTTTCAGAATTCATCATGCTTTCATCAAAGCTTCCAGTGAAAACCTCTACAGGATGTTAGAACCTCCCTGAGAACATATCTACAGCCTTAAAGGATTCTTCAGTCTGTGCCTCAGAGGACCTTGAAGGTTCCAGGTAGAACCTTATGTACAACAGTGGGTTTGAATATTGAAGAAACCTGACAGGTTCTAGACAGAACTCTACAAGATTAATGTTTCTGTGTAGAACCTGTAATAACCCTGAACAATACATTTACTTGATAATAATGTATCTAACATTCTAGAATGTTCTTTGATTAGAACCCTTAATTGTTCTGTGTAGAACCTGATTAAAGCATGGTTCTCTGTAGGTAAGAATCCTTGTTTAAGGTTGTTTCGTCTCCAGGATGTTCTGATGTTCAGTGGCGAGGGCGTGTCCATCATACACGTCCCTGTAAGTGAGCTGTTGCTATGGAAACGATCAGGTTTTAGAGCGAGTACATTAATATAAAGCTCCACTACAGTTAGAGCTGCTGTTAGAGAGAATTAATCAACACCTGATTGCTCAGAATTAACCTGTGTGTGTGTGTGTGTGTGTGTGTATATGTATGTTTATGTGTGTGTGTGTGTGTGTATATGTATGTTTATGTGTGTGTGTGTGTATATGTATGTTTATGTGTGTGTGTGTGTGTGTGTGTATATGTATGTTTATGTGTGTGTGTGTGTGCATGTGTGTGTATATGTATGTTTATGTGTGTGTGTGTGTGTGTATGTGTGTGTAAGTGTGAGTGTGTGTGCATGTGTGTGAGAGTGTTTGTGTGTGTGTATATATGTTTGTGTGTGTGTTTGTGTGTGTGTGTATGTGTGAGTGTGTGTGTGTGCGTGTATATGTGTGTGTGTGTGTAAGTGTGAGTGTGTGTGTGTGAGTGTTTGTGTGTGTGTAAGTGTGTGTGTGTGTATATATGTTTGTGTGTGTGTGTGTGTGTGTGTGTATATGTGTGTGTGTAAGTGTGAGTGTGTATGTGTGTGTGTGAGTGTTTGTGTGTGTGTAAGTGTGTATGTGTGTATATATATATGTTTGTGTGTGTATGTGTGTGTGTGTGTGTGTGTAAGTGTGAGTGTGTATAAGTGTGTATATGTGTGTGCGTGTGTATGTGTGTGTGTGAGTGTTTGTGTATGTGTGTGTGTGTGAGTGTGTGTGTATATGTGTGTGTGTGTGAGAGTGTTTGTGTGTGTGTATATGTGTGTGTGTGAGAGAGAGAGCACTATTCCATCATTACCTGGTGATATTAAAGTCAATCAGAATGATAAGGTGGTGGAGTGCGCGTCTCTTCCCGCGAGTGCTGTCTCTCATTCGCTCTTATTACTCCTGACATTTTAATCAAGCGTGTGTTTGGGTGAAATTGCGCTTTACGGCGTGGCAGGACGCTGCGTCTCACCCCTCCGGCTGCGGGGGAAATAAAAAAAAAACACCGTGTTCCCACACCGCAGCGCAATCACATTCGCCACTGCTTACTGGCAGGGGTCCTGCATGTTTTGGGAAGGATTGAGCTATCTGGAGCTTTAACACGACGGAGGAGGAGGAAGCTGTTAGCGCTGCGCTTGTGAAGCGACACGCCGCGGCCTTCCTCCTCTAACACTCGCATTTTAATAACTTCTTCAGAACCTGGTCATGGATGAGGACCAGGATTAAGTGCAGGATGAAGTTTAAGTTCTAAAGCTCTGTACAGAATATAACTAGGTTTATGAGGAAGTTTTCACAAAATGGAGGTTTATAGCCTATAGTTAGCAAATCAATGCTAAATCTAATCACACACACAATTCACACATTACTCTGCTCTGTACTTCTGCCTTCTGTCCACAGCCTCAGCGTCTTTATTTAATGTATAAGAATTAGGCGCTACATGCTAACTTGCTAAATCCTCATTTATAAGTGACTTCTTTTCTCAGTAAATTTAGCAACATGATATTTTCTATCATTTTCAGTCTTCCTTTATCCTTCCTTCCTTCCTTCCTTTATCACTTCAGTCTCATTTCTTGTCACAGATCCTTTACATTTCTCATGTTAAAGACTGAAAGGCCATGTGCTCGCTAGCTAAACTGTTCCACGATCTTTCTGTAGTGGTTTTAGGCTTTAGGTGGGAATTTCTGAGGTAAGTTAATATTCCTCTGACAGCTTTGGATTTAACTGCTAAGTGCTAGGTTTTCCTTCCAGTCAAATTACAGCTCGGTTATCTAAAGCTCTAACTCATATGCTAGCTGCTGATTAGCCAATAGAAACAGTGAATAGTGTTTTTGAGATCAGAGACAGGAAGTTAGTGTCCAAAAGGAGATGAAAAAACAACCCAAAACTCTGATACCTTCATTCCAGCTGCTCCATGAACAGACCTGTGTGTGTGTGTGTGTGTGTATCATTTGCATATCCACACGTTGGGTGGTGTAATTAGCATGACGTGACAGCGCTCTCTTCAGGAAAATCACATATTGATTGCTCATTAGAGTCTAATGAAAACGTAATCACCCGAAAAGTAAAAACATTTAGACGGATTCATGAGGATCTGCTGAGCAGCTGGGCTGAGATTCCGACACCAATCCCAGAGAATTCCATCAATTTGGCCTGGTTAAGGTCTCATTTATTTTTTTAGATATTTAGACTATTTATTTATTTATTTATTTATTTATTTATTTATTTCTAAATCGATCCAAAAAAACAAAACCTTTCAGATTTACTGATGTTATTATTATTATTATTATTATTATTATTATTATTATTATTATTGTTATTATTATTATAGAATTATTTTACAGATGTAATTTTAAGACTTTAAAGTTTCCCAGATAAACAAGTTAATTAATATTTACAGAAGAACAGCTGAGTAATTAGTGATCATACAGCTGATTAAACATCAATAAAAAGAAGAAAAGAAAATAATGAAGGGAAAATAAAATTTACATACAGTAAAGATATCACACTAAACACTAAACTCTAAACATATCATAAATACACTACTCACAAAAAGTTAAGGATATTGGGCTTCTCTACACTTTTGAATGCACATGTCCAACTGTTCAGTGTTTCAGTACTTTTTGCAGAACTTGCTGTTCTCTAACAAGGTGCTTAACGGAAAAATTCACAACTGGTGTTTGATCCATGAATCCACCAATAAATTTTCTGGTTCCATTAGAATTGATATTTAAACAGTCCTCTTCATCATGCTGTTCACATTTTGACATCATGAGACCAAGACCACACCTAACAACTGATCAACAGAACCTCACCATTGTGAGGCTTCAAACAGGATGTTCTCAGAGGGAAGTGGCCACTGAGCTTAGAGTGTCACAGAGTGTCATCAGCAGGTTGTGACAGAGATACAGAGAGACTGGAAGAGTTACAGAAAGGCATAGAAGTGGACGTCCTTTGGCCACATCCCACGTTGATGACCGCTTCATTGTGAACAGTGCCCTGTGGAACCGGATGATGAATGCCACTCAACTCCAGGCACACTTAAGGGAGGTGAGAGGAACCCAAGTGTCACGTCAGACCATTCGAAACTGTTTACATCAGCGTGGTCTGCGTGCTAGACGACCTGCAAGGGTACCTGACCACACCACCAGGCACAGACGTCAGGGCAGGGAACATTTACACTGGACGAGGGACCGGTGGGCCTCAGTGCTGTTCACTGATGAAAGTCGATTCACGTTGAGCAGAAATGATGGCCGCCAACAATGTTGGAGACGTCAAGGAGAGCGCTATGCTTCAGCCACTGTTGTGGTGGTGTTACAGTCTGGGCAGGTGTGTCCACTCAATACAGAACTGCCCTACATCTTGTGAATGGTACAGTGACAAGCCAATACTACCTGAATAACATCATTAATCCAGTCATTGTGCCCCTGCATGAACAACACAGGCCTAATTTCATCTTCATGGACGACAATGCTCCAGCTCATCGAGGTCGCTTCATTAGGGAACGGCTGCTGGAGGCTGGGGTACCTCAAATGGAGTGGCCTGCACTTTCTCCAGACCCGAATCCCATAGAAAACCTCTGGGATCAGCCGAGTCGCCGTGTAGAGGCTCTTAACCCTGCACCCCAGAACCTCAATGACCTGAGGGCCGCCCTTCAAGAAGAGTGGAATGCCATGCCTCAGCAGACAATAAGTCGACTCGTGAACAGCATGAGACGTCGTTGTCAAGCTGTAATTGATGGTCAAGGGCACATGACAAATTATTGAGACATTGAGATTTTTTGTTGTGGTATACCCTCCACTGTTGTTGGCTTTTGTTTCAGTAAATTGTTTGAGATGAGGAACCATTACATGCTTCTACTTTAATGCCCTACTTTCATGATATAATATCACTGTAGTGTGAACTTTTTACATTTTCCATAAATTTCACCCAAAAGCCAAATATCCTTAACTTTTTGTGAGTAGTGTATATACAGCTCTGGAAAAAAATAAGAGCCCACTGCCCAATCTCCAGATGTGAACCCTATTGAAAACCTCTGGAATGTCATCAGGAGGCAGATGGATGGTCACAAACCATCAAGTAAAGCTGAGCTGTTTGCTTTTTTGCAAAAAGAGTGGTATAAAGTAATGTGAGAAACTGGTGGAGATCATGGAACCAAAACACATGCAGATCAGGAATATTCCACCAAATAATGATTTCTTAATTTCTTAATTATTTCTTAATTAAAGCATTAACACAATTTGTTTACAAATGATTTGCATTTTGTTTTATTTGAGTTATTAAAGCTCTGCAAATACTGCATGATCTTGGGTTATTTTGATATGTTGTCATTTCCTTTAAATATACACTCTAAATAACAATAGTTATATTTTGAATTTAGGAGAAATATTGTCAGCAGTTCACAAAAAATCAAACAAAACTCTTCATCTTACCAATACATGAACCTGGAAGAAAAAAACAGAAGGAACTCATTATTTTGCAGTGGGCTTTTATTTTTTTTCAGAGCTATATACACTATATTGCCAAAAGTATTCGCTCACCCATCCAAATAATCAGAATCAGGTGTTCCAATCACTTCCATGGCCACAGGTGTATAAAATCAAGCACCTAGGCATGCAGACTGTTTTTACAAACATTTGTGAAAGAATGGGTCGCTCTCAGGAGCTCAGTGAATTCCAGCGTGGAACTGTGATAGGATGCCACCTGTGCAACAAATCCAGTCGTGAAATTTCCTCGCTCCTAAATATTCCACAGTCAACTGTCAGCTGTATTATAAGAACGTGGAAGTGTTTGGGAACGACAGCAACTCAGCCACGAAGTGGTAGGCCACGTAAACTGACGGAGCGGGGTCAGCGGATGCTGAGGCGCATAGTGCGAAGAGGTCACCAACTTTCTGCAGAGTCAATCGCTACAGACCTCCAAACTTCATGTGGCCTTCAGATTAGCTCAAGAACAGTGCGCAGAGAGCTTCATGGAATGGGTTTCCAT